>NW_022452429.1:0-1203 GCF_009761245.1 Sapajus apella
ACATTCTCACCCCACGCTAACTGTATTGGATGTTACAGTATCATTTCTCTGTGCTATAATTAGTTAGCATGTGGCCATGAACAGAAAGGATTGATGGTTTAGGCCCTTTCCTGGTGATTCTAGTCTTCACCTAAGTTCCCTCCCTTCCTTCCTTCCTCCCTCACTCCCTTTTTTCCTTCCCTTTCTTTCTTTCTTTCTTTTTTTTTTTTTTTTTTTGAAACGGAGTCTCTCTGTGACAGCAGGCTGGAATGCATTAGCATGATCTCAGCTCACTACAACCTCCGCCTCCCGGGTTCCAGCGATTCTCCTGCCTCAGCCTCCCAAGTACATGGGACTACAGGACAGCGCCACCATGCCCAGCTAATTTTTGTATTTTTAAGTAGAGACAGGGTTTCACCATATTGGCCAGGCTGGTCTCGAACCCCTGACCTCAGGTGATTTGCCCGCCTTGGCCTCCCAAAGTGCTGGAATTACAGGCGTGAGCCATGCTCCCAGCTTCCCTTTCTTTTTAAATAGACCACTTTGCTCTGAAACCTAAGTTCTTTTTGTGACTTCTAGTTCTCCCTCAGAAAGTGCCAAAATCTCTGAGGCCACCTGTATCTTTCAGGCATGGAGCTTATTCTGTAGCCTGCGGCTCCTCCCTGATCCTTTGATCCTTGGTTCCAAGTATTCGCCAAGTTCTGCCATCCAAACTGGTTTTGCCCTGTCCTTACCAGACCCTGCACTATCTGGAGTGCTAATGCCACTACGACCTAACCGATCTGCCCTCTGGGTTCCAGGGGCACCCCCAGGACAGAGGGTGAAGCACAGACATTGAAATCTTCAACTGCTCTGACTCCAGGCTGTGCACCTCAAGGCCCAGTATTAACCACACAGTATCAGGAAGCTGCCAAAGACTGGATTGGGAGCCTTCACATTCTAATTTAGAAAACTTTATAGATATTACTTTATAGAACAGCTCTCAATTTCTTACAGAAAGTGAGCAGAGACTGTAGAGAGTTCCCATGTGCCTCCCTGTCCTTCAATACACAATTTCCCCCATTAGTGTCTTGTAACAGTGTATACATTTGTTACATTGGATCAACCAATATTGATAATTATAATTAACTAAAGTCTATAGTTTACATTAAGGGTTCCATCTTTTATCTTTTTTTCTTTTTTTTAACAATTCTGTGGGTTTTTATTGCACGGTGTCATGAGTCC
>NW_022452430.1:0-1203 GCF_009761245.1 Sapajus apella
GTATGTTTAGTAGATGGGGTTTCACCGTGTGGGTCAGGCTGGTTTTCAAGTCCTACCTCAGGTGACCCACCAGCCTCAGCCTCCCAAAGTGCTGAAATTACAGGCCTGAGCCACTGCTCAGCCTCCCGTGTGCTTTTTAATCTATCATGTTGCTAACCTGAGGGAAGAACACCACCCCCTCTTCCACATGCACAACCAGCCAGCCTTTAGGTGGTTTTGAACCGGTAGAGAATCACAGCTGATATGCATGGGACCTGGTGCTCTGGCTCTGGGTGAAAGCACAGACAGATGCTCAGGCTGCCTCAAACTCATAAGATCCCTAGCCTTTGGCCATAACCAGTGGCCACAGAGAAGAGCTAAATTGAGGAACAGGGAGGAGGTGGTAGCGGGAGGCCCAAGGGCCCTTCCAGGGCAGGTCAGAAGGCCTGGGCCATAATGGAGAGGCTGGGGTGATGCAGTTGCTGACAGCCGGTGGCTGTGTGGTCTTGGGTAGGTAGGTTGCTCTCCTCTCTGTGTGTGAAAGGATGGGTGTGGTCCCCCTCTGAGTCCCTTGTGTACCTCTGACAATCTGTAAGGTTATCAGTAATTGCTTGCTTGCTTGCTCTTTTGAGACAAAGTTTCAGTCTTGTTGCTCAGGCTGGAGAGCAGTGGCATGATCTAAGCTCACTGCAACCTCCATCTCTCAAGTTCCAGCGATTCCTCTCCCTCAGCCTCCCAAGTAGCTGGGACACACCCCCATGCCCGACTAATTTTTGTCTTTTTAGTAGTGATGGGGTTTCACCACGTTGGCCAGGCTAATCTTAAGCTCCTGACCTCAGGTGTTCCACCTGCCTTGGCCTCCCAAAGTGCTGGGATTAAGGGTGTGAGCCAACATGCCTGGCCACTTATCAGTCATTTCAATCCCCATTACAAATCTCTGACCCGGGGCCACGTGCAGACACCAGCTCCTTACACGAAGGAGCTCACTGACTTCCCTGAACCCCCTTGCCAGGTGGGTATCATTAGACTCTCCATTTTACAGAAGGGGAAGGAAGCTGAGGCTCTGAGAGGTGGCGATAGCAGCCCGAGGTCACACAGCAAGGGTAGAGCAGGGATTGCAGCCTGGATCTTGACTTAGGGTTCCTAGAGTGTTTCTTGTGCACTAAGGACCCCCAAACCCACCATAATAATAATAAAGGAAGCATAACAAAAATCCCCTTGTGA
>NW_022452431.1:0-1203 GCF_009761245.1 Sapajus apella
AGTAGCTGGGATTACAGGCACATGCCACCATACCCAGCTAATTTTTTATTTTTTAGTAGAGATGGGGTTTCACCATGTTGGCCAGGATGGTCTTGATCACTTGACCTCGTGATCCACCCTCCTCGGCCTTCCAAAGTGCTGGGATTACAGGCTTGAGCCACTGCGCCCAGCTCTTTTTTTTTTTTTTTCTTTTGGTAACAAATTTCTGGCTTATTTCAAATGTATAAATATACTGACACTTCTAGAGGTTTGCTCTCTGGTTTTACTCTCATCTTGCCACATGACTATAAACAAAAAGACTTCTCTTTTTCATTAGCTATCCATCTGTTCTGTGATTTACCTTGTGACTTGTAAAAATTAGGATCTAATTCTGAAAAACTCTTTGGATATCAGTTTTACTCATAGCTGACACATTTTATATCCTACTGGAAAAATAAGAAATGCCTCTATTTCAATAATCCAAAACTTAACAAGCATACCCTTAAGAAATTCTTACTTTATATTCACAGAACACAGACCACCAGTGTAAAACAGGAGAAAGCACCAAATAAAAAGCCAGTGAAAATAAGAAAAAAAGAAGAGAGCTGCCAATGAAAGCTAACAGCTGTATATTTGTATATAACTATTAAAAGGATATTTATTCCATTCTAACAATCCTGGGTATTTTTTATTCACAAATCCATTATAAAATCTAGCAGGATTTTTAAAATAGTTTTTTGTTTTTAATGGTATGCTTTGAAATAAACTTACTGGAGCATTTCTTGTCTCTTAATTTGCACATAAGCTTCCCACCCTTCTCCTGCTCCCAACCTCTGTTGAGTTTACTCCACAAAACCTAATCAAGTTTTACAAAGAGCCAAAGCCTAGGGATCTCCACTCTACTCGTAAGTATAGGTTTATTCCAGATATGCTTAGATTATGCTCAAGTCAGCAAATTAATCCAGTTGCTTAGGAAAATGAAAGTCAGAATTTGAGAGTCTGTTTTCCTAAAACTAATTTTAGAGGAAAGATTTTCACTTGCCATTACAGTAAACCAAATCAACTTTTCTAAGTGAAATCCTGAAGAAGTTAAATTTGGCTTGCAAAGTTTTCCAAATCAATTTATTGTTATAATCCTGAGAGCTAGCATCATTAATACTTTAAGAAAACCACTTGCCAGTCGCGGTGGCTCACACCTGTAATCCCAGCACTTTGGGAGGCCGA
>NW_022452432.1:0-1203 GCF_009761245.1 Sapajus apella
TTCTTTTGCATTTGCTGAGGAGTGATTTACTCCCAATTATGTGGTCAATTTTAGAGTACGTGTGATGTGGTGCTGAGAAGAATGTATATTCTGTGGATTTGGCGTGGAGAGTTCTGTAAATGTCTATTAGGTTCGCTTGGTCCAGGTCTGAGTTCAAGTCCTGGATATCCTTGTTAATTTTCTGTCTGGTTGATCTGTCTAATGTTGACAATGGGGTGTTAAAATCTCCCACTATTATTGCGTGGGAGTCTAAGTGTCTTTGTAAGTCATTAAGAACTTGCCTTATGTATCTGGGTGCTCCTGTATTGGGTGCGTATATATTTAGGATCGTTAGCTCTTCTTGTTGCATTGATCCTTTTACCATTATGTAATGTCCATCTTTGTCTCTTTTGATCTTTGTTGCTTTAAAGCCTAATTTATCAGAGATGAGAATTGCAACTCCTGCTTTTTTTTGCTCTCCATTTGCTTGGTAAATCTTCCTCCATCCCTTTATTTTGGGCCTTTGTGTATCCTTGCATGTGAGATGGGTTTCCTGGATACAGCACACTGATGGGTTTTGTCTTTTTATCCAATTTGCCAGTCTGTGTCTTTTTATTGGGGCATTAAGTCCATTTACATTTAGGGTTAATATTGTTATGTGTGAATTTGATACTGTCATTTTGGTGCTAGCTGGCCGTTTTGCCCAGTAGTTGATGCAGATTCTTCATTGTGTTGATTCTCTTTAGCATTTGGCATGTTTTTTGAGTGGCTTGTACTGATTGTTCCTTTATATGTGTAGAGCCTCTTTCAGGAGCTCTTGTAAAGCAGGTCTGGTGGTAATGAAATATCTGAGTGCTTGCTTGTGTGCAAAGGAATTTATTTTTCCTTCACTTTGAAGCTTAGTTTGGCTGGATAGGAGATTCTGGGTTGAAAGTTCTTTTCTTTAAGGATGTTGAATATTGGCCCCCATTCTCTTCTGGCTTGTAGGGTTTCTGCTGAGAGATCTGCTGTGAGTCTGATGGGCTTCCCTTTATGGGTAACCCGACCTTTCTCTCTGGCTGCCCTTAGTATTTTCTCCTTCATTTCAACCCTGGTGAATCTGATGATTATGTGCCTTGGGGTTGCTCTTCTTGACAAATATCTTTGTGGTGTTCTCTGTATTTCCTGGACTTGAATGTTTGCCTGCCTTGCTAGGTTGGGGAAGTTTTCCTGGATAATATCCTG
>NW_022452433.1:0-1203 GCF_009761245.1 Sapajus apella
TTTTTGCACATTGATTTTGTATCCTGACACTTTGCTGAACTTGCTTAGCAGTTTCAGGAGGTTTGGGGCTGAGACAATGGGGTCTTCTAGATATACAATCCTGTCGTCTGCAAATAGAGACAATTTGACTTCCTCCTTTCCTATTTGAATGCCCTTTATTTCTTTTTCTTGCCTGATTACTCTGGCTAGAACTTCTAATACTATATTGAATAGCAGTGGTGAGAGCGGGCATCCTTGTCTGGTGCCATATTTCAAGGGGAATGCTTCCAGTTTTTGCCCATTCAGTATGATATTGGCTGTTGGTTTGTCATAAATAGCTTTTATTATTTTGAGATACGTTCCATCGATACCTACCTTATTGAGTGTTTTTAGCATAAAGGGCTGTTGAATTTTGTCAAAGGCCTTCTCTGCATCAATTGAGATAATCATGTGGTTTTTGTCTTTGGTTCTGTTTATGTGGTGAATTACGTTTATAGACTTGCGTATGTTGAACCAGCCTTGCATCCCCGGGATGAAGCCTACTTGATCATGGTGGATAAGCTTTTTGATGTGCTGTTGCAATCGGCTTGTCAGTATTTTATTGAAGATATTTGCATCTATGTTCATCATGGATATTGGCCTGAAGTTTTCTTTTCTTATTGAGTCTCTGCCGAGTTTGGAATCAGGATGATGTTGGTGTCATAAAATGATTTGGGAAGAATTCCCTCTTTTTGTATTGTTTGGAATAGTTTCAGAAGAAATGGTACCAGCTCCTCTTTGTATGTCTGGTAGAATTTGGCTGTGAACCCATCTGGACCTCGGCTTTTTTTGGGTGGTAAGCTCTTAATTGCTGCCTCAACTTCAGACCTTGTTATGGGTCTGTTCAGGGTTTCGGCTTCTTCCTGGTTTAGGCTTGGCAGGAGGCAAGTGTCCAGGAATTTATCCATTTCTTCCGGGTTTATTAGTTTGTGTGCATAGAGTTGTTTGTAATAATCTCTGATGATGGTTTGAATTTCTGTGGAATCTGTGGTGATATCCCCTTGATCGTTTTTTATTGCATCAATTTGGTTATTCTCTCTTTTCTTTTTTATTAATCTGGCTAGTGGTCTGTCTATTTTGTTGATCTTTTCAAAAAACCAGCTCCTGGATTTATTGATTTTTTGAAGGGTTTTTTGTATCTCTATCTCCTTCAGTTCTGCTCTGATCTTAGCTATTTCTTGTCTT
>NW_022452434.1:0-1203 GCF_009761245.1 Sapajus apella
GAATATCTTTGTGGTGTTCTCTGTATTTCCTGGACTTGAATGTTTGCCTGCCTTGCTAGGTTGGGGAAGTTTTCCTGGATAATATCCTGAAGAGTATTTTCCAGCTTGGATTCATTCTCTTCGTCGCATTCGGGTACACCTATCAAACGTAGATTAGGTCTTTTCACATAGTCCCACATTTCTTGGAGACTTTGTTCATTCCTTTTTACCCTTTTTTCTCCAGTCTTGCCTTCCCGTTTTATTTCATTGAGTTGATCTTCGACCTCTGATAACCTTTCTTCTGCTTGGTCCATTCGACTGTTGATACTTGTGCATGCTTCACGAAGTTCTCGTGTTGCATTTTTCAGCTCCATCAATTCACATATATTCCTTTCTATTTTTTCCATTCTTGTTAGCATTTCGTCAAATCTTTTTTCAAGGTTCTTAGTTTCTTTGCATTTGGTTAGAACATGTTCTTTAAGTTCACAGAAGTTTCTTACTACCCACCTTCTGAAGTCTGATTCTGTCATTTCATCACACTCGTTCTCCATCCAACCTTGTTCCCTTGCTGGTGAGGAGTTGTGATCCCTTTTAGGAGGAGAGGTGTTCTGGTTTCGGGTGTTTTCATCCTTTTTGCGCCGGTTTCTTCCCTTCCTTAAGGATTTATCCACCTGTCGACTTTGTAGTTGCTGGCTTTCAGATTGGTTCTCAAATCTTTCAGATTGACGTTCTGTTTGTTGATGATGAGGTTATTTCTGTTTCTTGGTTTTCCTTCTGACAGTCTGACCCCTCTGCTGTAGGTCTGCTGAGGTTCACTCCAGGCCCTGCTTGCCTGGGGTTCACCTGCAGCAGCTGCTGAACAGCAAGTGTTGTTAACAGTTTTCTTCTTCTGCTATCTTTGTCCCAGAAGGATACCTGCCTAGTTTCAATCTGTTCTCTGTTTTATGAGGTGTCTTTTTGGATATATAGGGGTCAGGTAGCTGCTTGAGGAGACGGTCTCTTCTTTATAGGAGCTCAAATGGTGAGCTGTGAGCTCTGTTGTTGTTCATTCAGAGCTGCTGGGCAGGTACATTTAGGTCTGCTGCAGCAGAACTCATAAACTGCTTTTTGTTCCCAGGTGCTCTGTCCCAGGGATTTAGGGCTTGCTTTATGAGTTTCCGTTATGCTGCCGCCTTCTTTTTTTTTTTTCTTTCCTTCAGACCTGCCCAGCCCAGCCAGGGGGCA
>NW_022452435.1:0-1203 GCF_009761245.1 Sapajus apella
CTAGGTGATGCCTGCAGGGTCGGCCAGTGTGCATAGGACAGTTTGACCCTGTGCTGAATGTCCCCAGAACAACAAGTTTTCAAGTTCTTTTTTTTTAAGAGGGAGAAGACAGAAGGAAGAAGCTCTGCCATACTGAGACAGAGGGAGGGGGCCTCCAAAGCCAACAGATGGGGCCCCCCAGTATTCAGTTTTTTAAGTCTTTAATTAAATATGTTTTTTGTAGATGTATGGCTTTTTTTTTAGATGCCCTTTAGCAGATTAGCAAAAATTTCCCTTTGATTTCTAGTTAGCTGAGTTTTTAAAAAATGAATGGCAGTTGGGTTCTGCATCTGTTGATATGATCATATTTTTTTTTTCTTCTGTAGTCTGGTAGCATGGTGGCTTACATGGATTGACTTTCAAATATTGAATTAGCCTTGCATTTCTGGGATAAATCTCACCCATAACTGGGTGTGTTGGCATGCACAGGTAGTCCAGTTACTTGAGAAGCTGAGGTGGGAGGATTGTGTGAGTCTAGGAGTTAGGGGCCAGCCTTAGAGCATAGTGAGACCCTGTCTTTAAAAATAGAAAATAAACTCCACTCATGATGTATGAATCTGTTATTCATTTTGCCAAAATTTAGTTGAGGATTTTGTGTCTATGTTCATGAAGGGTTTAGACTGTGGTATTCTTTCTTTCTTTCTTTTTTTTGAGATGGAGTCTTGCTTTGTTGCTCAAGCTGGAGTGCGCTGGCGCAATCTCTGCTCACTGCAACCTCTGCCTCCCGAGTTCAAGATATTCTCCCGCCTCAGCCTCCTGAGTAGCTGGGATTACAGGCGCATGCCACCACACCCGGCTAATTTTTGTGTTTTTAGTAGAGATGGGGTTTCATCATTTTGGTCAGGCTATTCTCAAACTCCTGACCCCGTGATCCGCCCACCTCGGCCCCCCAAAGTGTTGGATTATAGGTGTGAGCCACTGTGCCCAGCCTACTCTATCATTATATTTAAAGTGGTTTGTTACATACAGCATATACTTGGGTTTGTTTTTCTCTTTCTTTAAAAAAAATTTTTTTTTTTTCCAGATCCAGGACCAGGGTTTTTTTTTTTTTTTTTTTTTTTTTTAAATCCTGAGTCTCTATTTTTTTTTTTTTTTTGTATTAGATCTCAACGTTATGCCCTCATTTAACCTTAATCACCTGCTTCAAGGCCCTATTGTCAAATA
>NW_022452436.1:0-1203 GCF_009761245.1 Sapajus apella
GGCCCTAAATGGAATCAGATGTTTGATATTATGGGGATGTTATGAGGGTATCATGAGCTTGAATATCTCATTTTATCCCTCTTTTATATAGAAGGAAGTAAGATCACACACACACACACACACACACACACACACACACACATATTATATCTGTGTGTATATATATAATATTATTATACACACAATAATAATAAATATTATTTATTATCATCATTACCATTAGCACTACTGATATGCCTACCAGTACTAGGACTCTGATTACATCTGATTTCAGAAAAAAAAAAGAAAAGAAAAGAACACTCACATTATTGACTCCCAGTAAGCTTATAGTCAGGAGGAACTCTTCCATGTCTATATATATATAGACACACACAGAGAAATATATTCACCATTATAGCTTACTGTTTCCATGGAATATCCTGAAAAATATATATACATATGATGTCCACATAGGCATCATGTTCTAACCTTAACTAGATAATGTATATTCTTAAAGAGATTATTTTTAGCATGTCTGCACATCACTAACAAAAATAATTGGTTCAATCCTAAAATAAGTCAATTTATTCAACAAGAATTAAAGAGAGAATGAGAGGATAAAGCAGTCAAACTTATTCAGCTTGCCTTAGAAGCAAAATTAGAGAATACTAACAATGCAGATAATATTTTTCCTTAAATTGTTATCATCTCAAGTTTATATAACTTTTAGGAAATATTTCATATCAACAAACATTAAGCAAACCCCTTTTTTTCTGCATTAAAAGAATCAACCTGAACTGAAAATGCTGCTGCTTTCTTGTGATAAATAACAGATTATTTTTAAGGGCCTATTATATCTAAAATGAATAATATTTAAGAAATATATCTGATTAGTTGGCATCAAAAGGCAAAGATAGAATAAGAAAGCATTTGTGTGCTGAGAAAGTGTAGACGCAGGAAGTACTTAGGCTCAGAGGATAAAAGCATTCTGATGTGACTGAGATAAGGCAAACATTCAGTGAGTAAGCAAGAACATGATTTACATTCAAAATTTCCTGCCTACTGTTTAACTGTTATTTTTATTACTCTTTGATGCGGTCCTTTTCATCCAAGAAAGGCACATGCTCTTATACACCATCTCAATGACTTAAGTCTTTTCTCCATGCAAGAAAGGCACATGCTCTTATACACCATCTCATAATGACTTAAGTCTTTTCTCCATGC
>NW_022452437.1:0-1203 GCF_009761245.1 Sapajus apella
TATAGGCTGTAATGAGAAATATCTGGCAATAAAACAAAAACGCAGCTCTCTAGCAGAATCGTTGTCAAGCTGTACACTCAGCTTACAGAGTTAAACTGATGTGTGTGTGCAGCAGTTCAGAAATCCTTTCTTTGGAGAACCTGGAAACAGATATTTCCAGCCATGTACAGGCATATAAAAACTAGCCATAAGACTGTGTTTAAAACTCGGGGAAAAGTCTAGTTCAAACTGCTCTGCTTTCTGTTCGTTCACCTTAAGGGGTTGCATTTTGTTTAGATTCAGCGAGTTAGAAACACGTTTCTTTTGCAATCTGCGTTTGGATTTTCCTTAGTGAATGAGACTATAAGATGTAATCCGAGATATCCTGCTCTAAAACAAAAACAAAGGTATATAGCAGAATGTTTGCCTAGCTGTACAATCAACTTACAGAGTTAAACTGAGGTGTGTGTGCAGCAGTTCAGAAATCGTTTCTTTGGAGAAGCTGGAAACAGAGATTTCCAGCCATATGCAGGCATATAAGAACTGGAAGTAAGACTGCGTTTAAAACACAGGAGAAACATCTCTTTCAAACTGCTCTCTTTTGTGTTCACTCACCTTAGGAAGTTGCATCTGTGTTTAGATTCAGCGAGTTAGAAACAAGCTTCTTCTAAAAGCTGCGTTATGATATTCCACAGTGACTGAGACTGTAGTCAGTAAAGAGAAATACATTGCTCTAAAACAGAAACGCAGCTCTCTAGGAGAATGGTTGTTAAGCTGTAGAATCAATTTACAGAGATAAACTAATGTGTGTGTGCAACAGTTCAGAAACCCTTTCTTTGGAGAATCTGGAAACAGAGTTTTCCAGCCGTATACAGGCATATAAGAACTCGCAGTAAGACTGCATTTAAAACACAGGAGAAACGTCTTTTTCAAACTGCTCTGCCTAGTGTTCGTTCACCTTAGGTCGTTGCCTCTATGTTTAGATTCAGCGAGTTAGAAACACGTTTCTTTTATAATCTGCGTTTGGATATTCCAGAGTGAAATAGACTATAGGATGTAATGAGAAATATCTTGCTCTAAAATAAAAACGCAGCTATCTAGCAGAATGGTTGTCAAGCTCCACAATCAACTTACAGAGTTAAACTGCATTGTGTGTGCCGCAGTTCAGAAATCGTTTCTTTGGAGAATCTGCAAACAGATATTTCCAGCCATATGCAGGCATAT
>NW_022452438.1:0-1203 GCF_009761245.1 Sapajus apella
GTGTGGGTGTGGGAGTTTGTGTGTGTGGGTGTTTGTCGGGGGGTGTGGGTGTGTCATTGTTTGTGTCTCCAGACATGAGCAGCAGACGCTTTTTCCTCTGGTAGCATTTTACTTAGAACCTTGGATAACCCCCAACCCTCCTGAAAACGCAATCCATGTAGGTTTGAACACATTGGTGTTCATGATTGGCGAGAGCGTGGTGTTGGAAACCAGCTCATTTCGCATGTACCACTGAGCCTGCTGAGCTTTGCTCAAGAGGGCTCTTGACTCTGACTTTGTAGCAGGAGATCCTAAGTGAATCAAGCCTTTTCAAGAGTTTCTGGTAGAAAGGCAAGATATCTCGGGTTAGACCCAATGTTCAAATTGGAACCGGTCAAATTCTCATTAGAGACAAGGGACCAAAGACGGTGCCGATGGAATCTAATGTCTTTTGATGTTGACTTCAATCCGTGAAAGCTCTTGTGAAGCCACTGAACTGTCACATTGGGCCTGGGGGGAGGCAGTGCACCCTGTGCAATTAGAGGTCCGAAGATTTGGATTTGATTTCCAGCCCTGTGCCAGTCAGTCAGCCACTCACTTTCAGGTGACAAGCCTTAGGCGGGTGACTTTCTGTCTCTGTTTCTCGATTTCTGCACAGGGATTGCTGTGGGCCTTAAGGCCCACTGGGAAACGATCCCTTTTCCAGCTGGGTGCCTGGTTGGTGCAGTCTACTTGTCAATCTGGACTTTCATACACCTGTGCTTTTGGATGAACTCTGTTACCTCTCCTAGAAATTAGCAGAGAAATTTGACAGTGGATTGACAAGAATGAGAAGCCGTTCTAAAGAATTCCAACAGAGCGGAATCCTTTATGACCAAAAGAATGCTCAACTCAAGTGGACACAGATCCGTCATTTTGACTTCATTAGCTATGGCACCGAGAGATAACTTTTTGAAGATACACAGCTAAAGCTGTCCGAGATTGAAGTTCTAGACCAGTTTTTCAGAATACACAGCTAAAACGGTCCCTGCTTTAAGTGCTTTTGCACTTAAAGCAGGGACCGTTGTAGCTGTGTATTTTCAAAAAGCTGTGTACTCTACCCATAAAAAGCTACTTTTCTTGTGACTTTTGGTCCCCAGGAGAAATGGGAGTCGTTTTCAGACAGCATGGGAGACACATGAGTCTTTGGAGGCCTCTTGTCTGCCTCTGAGGGTGCAATGAGGA
>NW_022452439.1:0-1203 GCF_009761245.1 Sapajus apella
TATGGCACCGAGAGATAACTTTTTGAAAATCCACAGCTAAAGCTGTCTGAGCTTTAAGTGCTAGACCAGTTTTTCAGAATACACAGCTAAAACGGTCCCTGCTTTAAGTGCTTAAAACAGGGACCGTTTTAGCTGTATATTTCGAAAACTTGTGTGCTCTGCAAGTAAAAAGCTACTTTTGTTGTTACTTTGCGTAATCAGGAGAAATGAGAGTCCTTTTCAGACAGCATTGGAGACACATGAGTCCTTCGGAGTCCTCTTGTTTGCCTCCGAGTGTGCAATGGGGACGTGAAGCACTTTGGGAGTTGTCCAGACACACAAGTAGGTTTGCTACAGAGTAGAGCCTCCCCATGGGGATGTGCTCCTTCTCATCATGAGCCATGTCTGAACGAAGGAATCACATTTCATAGGAAAGCATGATCTCTGTTTGACTGCGCTGTTTCTTTTAATAAGAGCAGCCTCGACAATGTTTTAACTTGATAGCCATGAATAATTTCGTTCTACGTAATAATGTGTGGGCTTGAGGATTAGGCATTGTTGGATGAGAAGGAGTGAGAATGGACGTGTGAATTAGGGAAGGGTGTCTCTTCCTTCGGAGCATGGTGTTTGAAACCAGCTCATTTCCCATGTACCACTGAGGCATGCTCAGCTTTGCTCAAGAGGGTTCTTGACTCTGACTTTGTAGCAGGAGCTACTAAGTGAATCCAGCCTTCTCAAGGGTTTTAGGTGGAAAGGCAAGACATCTAAGGTTAGACACAATGTTCAAATTGGAACCGGGCAAATTCTCATTAGAGACAAGGGACCAAAGATGGTGCCGATGGAGTCTAATGTCTATTCATGTTGACTTTAATCCAGTGAAGCTCTTGTGAAGCCATTTAACTGTAACATTGGGCCTGGGGGAGGCAGTGAACTCTCTGAAATGAGAGGTCCGAAGATTTGGATTTGATTTCCAGCCCTGTGCCAGTCAGTCAGCCACTCACTTTGAAGTGACAAGCCTTAGGAGGTGACTTTCTGTCTCTGTTTCTCGATTTCTGCACAGGGATTGCAGTGGCCCATAAGGCCCACTGGGAAACGATCCCTTTTCCACCTCAGTGCCTGGTTTGTTTAGTCTACTTGTCAATCTGGACCTTCATACACCTATGCTTTTGGATGAACTCTGTTATCTCTCCTAGAAATTAACAGAGAAAATTGACAGTGGATTGA
>NW_022452440.1:0-1203 GCF_009761245.1 Sapajus apella
ATGATTGTCAAGCTGTGTATTCAACTTTCAGAGGTAAATAGATGTGTGAATGTAGCAGTTCAGAAACCCTTTGTTTCGAGAATCTGGAGTGAGATATTTCCAGCCATATACAGGCTCATAAGAATTAGCAGTAAGATCGCGTCTAAACCACAGGAGAAACGTCTCTTTCAAACTGCTCTGCTGTGTGTTCGTTCACCTTAGGAAGTTGCATGTATGTTTAGATTCAGCGAGTTAGAGACACGATTCTTGTAAAAGCTGGGTTTGGAGACTCCTGAGTGAATGGGAGTATTGGGTTTAATGAGAAATATCTGCCTCTAAAACAAAAACGGAGCTATGTAGCAGAATTATTGTCATGATGTGTATTGAAGCTACGGAGGTAAACAGATGTGTGAATGTAGCAGTTCAGAAAAACTTTCTTTCGAGAATCTGGAAAGAGATATTTCCAGTCATATACTGGCTCATAAGAATTAGCAGTAGATACCATCTCACGCCGGTTAGAATTGCGATCATTAAAAAATCTGGAGACAACAGATGCTGGAGAGGATGTGGAGAAATAGGAACACTTTTGCACTGTTGGTGGGAGTGTAAATTGGTTCAACCATTGTGGAAGACAGTGTGGCGATTCCTCAAGGACCTAGAAATAGAAATTCCATTTGACCCAGCAATCCCATTACTGGGTATATATCCAAAGGATTACAAATCGTTCTACTATAAGGACACATGTACACAAATGTTCATTGCAGCACTGTTTACAATAGCAAATACCTAGAACCAACCCAAATGCCCATCGACGATAGAGTGGATAGGGAAAATGTGACACATATACACCATGGAATATTATGCAGCCATCAAAAACGATGAGTTTGGGTCCTTTGTGAGGACATGGATGAACCTGGAAACCATCATTCTCAGCAAACTGACAGAGGAGCAGAAGATCAAACACCGCATGTTCTCACTCATAGGCGGGTGTTGAACGATGAGAGCACATGGACACAGGGAGGGGAGCACTACACACTGGGGTCAGTTGGGGGGAAATAGGGGAGGGATGGTGGGGGGTGGGAAGCTGGGGAGAGATAGCAAGGGGAGAAATGCCAGATGTAGGTGATGGGGAGGAAGGCAGCAAATCACACTACCACGTGTGTTCCTATGCAACAAATTTGCATGTTCTTCACATGTACCCCAAAACCTAAAATGCAATAAAAT
>NW_022452441.1:0-1203 GCF_009761245.1 Sapajus apella
TTAATCCTACTGGGTGTTTTCCCTGTTGATTTCACAGCCTGGGGTTACTGAAATAGTCCTTTATGGAGCTGGATTTAGATACCTGGTTTCAACAACCTGGCCAAACTCAGACAACCTTATTAACCTGTTTGCATTCGTCACCTTATTTTATCCTCATAGTATGATGAACCTGACATTGCCCATTTGGCCTTATTAACCTCCTTGCCCTACTCACCCAGTCTTCATGACTTTGCCTAAAAATCCTGGCTTTAACGGACTGGCCATAACTTCTGCCATTGTCAACATGTTCTTACATACTTGGTTGTAATTTGCTGGCTTCAATCTACAGGCCCAGCCCAGGCCCCGCCCCATCCCCATCCCCAGCTTTACCCCCAATTCCATGTCCCAGTCCTAGGCCCAGGCAAAGGCTCAGGATCTGCCTCAGTCCTAGCTGTACCCCCAGCTCTATCGGCGAGGCCCAGCCCCAGCTTTACACCAAACTCCATGTCTTAAGCCCACGCCAAGTCCCAGGCCCTGCCACAAACCTAGCTCTACCCTCAACTCCATGTTCCAGCCCCAGCCCTAGCCCCAGCCCAGCCCCAACCCAGCCCCAGCCCATCCCCAGCCTCAGCCCCAGCCCAGCCGAAAGGTCCAGCCCTAGCTTTACCCAGAACTCCATGTCCCAGGCCCAGGCCCTTAATCCTACTGCATATTTTCCTTGTTGATATCACAGCCTGGGGTTACTGAAATAGTCCTTTATGGAGCTGGATTTAGATACCTGGTTTTAACAAACTGGCCAAACTCAGCCAACCTTATTAACCTGTTTGCATTCGTCACCTTATTTTATCCTCATGGTATGACAAACTTGACATTGTCCATCTGGCCTGATTAGCCCCCTTGCCTTGTTCGCCCAGGCTTCATGACTTTGCCTAAAAATCCTGGCCTAACCGGACTGGCCATAACTTCCTGCCATTGTCCACGTGTTCGAACTCACCTGGTTGTATGTAGCTGGCCTCAGTCTCCCATCAGACTCAGCCGATTTTACTCACTAAGATTTGTCCACGTGCCTTATGAAGCTCCTGCCACTGCCTCCTTGTCCTTGCCTTGTTGCCTTACCCACCTCATTTTACAGCCCTTGCTGGACCTCATTCGCCTTCCCCAGCTGATGTAACCCTATGGGTCTTAATCTCATGTCCTTAAAAACCTGTATTCGTCACCTAGTTT
>NW_022452442.1:0-1203 GCF_009761245.1 Sapajus apella
GTCCCAGCCACTTGGCAGGCCAAAACGGGAGGACTGATTGACCCCACCATGTGGAGGTCACAGTAAGCCAAGATCACAAGCCTGAACTCCAGCTTGGGTGACAGCACAGGACCCTGTCTCAAAAAAGACAGTGTGGGCATGGCGGTTCACTCCTGTAATCGAAGCACTTTGGGAGGCTGAGACGGTGAAAACATTTAATGTTAGGAGTTCAAGAGCAGCTTATACAATATGGCAAAACTCTGTCTCATCTAAAAATATGAAAATTACCAGGGCTTGCTAGCATGCACTCGGAATCCCAGCTACTTGGGAGTCTGAGGCAGGAGAACTGCTTGAACCCAGGAGGTGGAGGCTGCAGTAAGCTGACAGTCAGCCACTGCACTCCAGCCTGGCTGACACAGCAAGATAGCGTCTGAAAAAGAAAAAAGGAAAGAAAACCAAAATGCCTGGGAGTGGCAGGGTGCAGTGGCTCAAGCCTGTTATCCCAGCAATTTGGGAGGCTGAGGCGAATAGAGCACCTGACGTTAGCAGTTCGAGACCAGCCTGACCAACATGAAGAATACGTGTCTCTACTGAAAATACAAAAATTAGCCAGGCATAGTGGCATATGCCTGTAATCCCAGCTCCTCAGCAGGCTGAGGAAGTAAGATCACTTCAACCCGGGAGGTGAAGTTTGCAGTGAGCCGAGATGGTGCTACTGCACTCCAGCCTGGGTGACAGAGCAAGGCTCCATCTCAAAAATAAATAAATATATACAAAATGTTAGCTGGGCATGGTAGAGGGAGACTAACCTCAGTTAACTGGGAGGCTGAGGCAGCAAAATCATTGGAAACCAGGAGGTAGAAGTTGCCGTGATTCAAGATCACACCACTGCACTCCAGCCTTGGAAGCAGAGCAGGAGTCCGTCCATCTCAAAAAAAAAAAAAAAAAAAAAAAAAAAAAAAAAAAAAAAAAAAAAAAACCTGTAAACACAACACACAGAAAGGAAGAAAATATTTGTGTATTACATATCTAACAGTCTGTTAACCACAATGTGTAATTTGTATAAATCAACAACAAAAACAACGAAATAACCAAATGGAGAAATGGCTGAACACACACTCTGCCTATAAGATACCCAAATGGAAAACAGGCACATAAAAGATGAATAATATCATTATCATTATGGCCATCTAAATTGAATGGCATACTCAATGTCATACTCAA
>NW_022452443.1:0-1203 GCF_009761245.1 Sapajus apella
CAATGGGCAATCTTGGCTCACTGCAACCTCTGCCTCCTGGGTTCAAGTGATTCTTCTGCCTCAGCCTCCCAAGTAGCTGAGCTGGGATTACAGGTGCCCGACACCACGCCCAGCTAATTTTTTTGTATTTTTAGTGGAGATGTGGTTTCGCATGTTGCCCAGGCTGGTCTCAAACTCTTGACCTCATGATCCTCTCACTTTGGTCTCCCAAAGTGCTGGTATTACAGGTGTGAGCCACTGTGCCCAGCCCATTGTTGCTTTTGATATGTGAACAATTAAAAATTATTTTTGTGTTCTCTATACCCCACGAAGGATAACACATTTTTCCCTTTCTTCTTTTTAGAGATAGAGGGCTCACTCTATCTCCTATGCTGGAGTGTAGTGGTGAGATCATAGCTCACTGAATCCTTGAGCTCCTGGGCTAAAGGTAGTTTCCCGCCTCAGCCTTTTGGGTAGCTGGAACTATAGGCTTTACAGGTGCATGCCACCATGCTCAGCTTGGCACATCTTTCTTTGGCGCACGTCACGTTGGACCCCCCATCCAACGACTCCATGACCAGATCCCGGAGGCGGGGGTGCAGGTGAGTGGACCCCCAGGTCTCTCCTGTTGGTGGTGGGCAGCGCTTTGCTGTCGCCAGATTATAGTGAGGCTTCTGACCCGCGTCACATCCTGTCTGCTCTGACCTCTTGTGGGACTGCCCAGCCCTGCTATAATTAGCTCGAGGAGGGGCGTGGAGAGGAAGGGCTGACGGGCTTGGGGATCTGGGTGTGTCGGCTTCGCAGAGGACCTGGCAGTGAGCCTGTCAGAGGAAGGAAGGGCTGGCTGCCGGCTGCCTGTGTGATTTTTCCCAAGAAGACACTGCTATTTATAATTCTGTAGCTTGGGATCGGCCTCTTGTAGATGAGGACATGAAGGCCCAAGGCCACAAGCATCTACAGCCAGTCAAAGAGTAAAAACTTGGGCTACTGACTCCCAAGACAGCACCTGGCCTGATTCCTGCAGTGGATTCGGTGAGGGTCGCCTCATGCTCCTGACTTCTCCCGGACTGTTGGTGCTGGGGTGAGGAGCATTGGACCCCTCAGCCACCGGGTCAGAAGACCCCTTAGCTAGGATGGGTGAGCCCCCACCTATGTCCTCGAACCATGGAATGCGAGCGGAAGGAAGGAGCCCAGGGCCAGCTGACCCCATCACTCTCTGCTGAC
>NW_022452444.1:0-1202 GCF_009761245.1 Sapajus apella
CAGAATGGTCTCTCCATCAAGAAATTCTCACTGTAGCATAAAAGAGATGCAAGGTCCCGCAATTTGATCACATCACCGATCCACTTATCAAACGGTCCCTTGCACCCTTGAAGTAAAAGCATATACCATGTGAAATCTTTGTTTTGAAATACAATCACAACACACTACTAAAAGTCCCATGGGGCAACAAAATGCCCCACATTCTCAAAGCAGTTTCTACACATAAAAAGTTGGTAGGGTGCCATCAAACTCTTCCATTTTAAATTATTTTCAATTACTTCCAAAAGCTTTTGTTACCCAAAGCATCTGTGACAGGCATTAACAAGAAACAGACCAATGGACACAATGAGGGTGCCCAGAAGCAAACTCAAATTGATGCAGAGTAAGCACATGTTTAAAAAGAACCACAGAAGTCACCACAGGAAGGGAGAATCTGTCCAATACCTTCTGAGAACTGGATTTCCCTAGGCAAAATAACAAAATAGGGTCCTTATTGTGAGAAATTCACAATAATACACTCAACATGAATGAAAGACCTATACCCAAAACTTGAAACCATCACTCTCTGAGAAGAATGCATACGGTGTGCAGATACTGGGTCAACCAGGATCTATGCTCATAGTCTGCAAAAAGGAAAACAAAAAAAAAATGGGGAAAAGAAAAGAACACAAACGACAAGCAAAACTCACTGACAACAGACTGGTATGCTAGTGAATTTCCTTTACTTCATCAGTAACCAATGTAATAGAAAATCAGAATAATGCACACATCTGAAACCGCACAGACTGTATGGATTGTGGGCAAGAAAGAATGAAAAGGATGAATGAAAAGGAGGAAACATCCAAAGGATGATAAGAAAGGTCTGCAGAAAAACACAGCTGAGGGGGCATTTTTTTGGAAAAGGTGTAAATAACCAACACTACTAACTATCGGAAAACACCAGAAAAGAGAAAGCAATTACCAAACCACAACTGGGAAAAGAAACTGAATAACCTTTTCTGCAAAGAACACATAACACTGAAAAAAATTGTGCTTGTTAACACATGGTTAACATCACTAATCATAGGAAAAATAAAAAGCAGAACAAGACTCAGATACCCTGTCTCTCTCAGTGGATTGAGAATTACAAAGACTTTCACAGATCTTAAAAGAAGGGAAACCACAAACACTGCTGTGAATTTCCAGAGGAGAGCTCTCTTATC
>NW_022452445.1:0-1202 GCF_009761245.1 Sapajus apella
AGCCTGACCAACATGGTGAAACCCCGTCTTTAAAAAAAAAAATTAATAACAATTTAAAATGTGGTGGTTGACACTACTATCCTCTCTAACACTCTAGCCAGAAAAGGTGTCCTAGAGACCTTCATTCCTCTTGCTGCTTACATCAAATAAGTTCTCTCTTATCAATTCTTTTTTTTTTTCCAAGATGTAGTCTTGCTCTGTCACCCACCCTGGAGGGAAGGGGTGGGTTTCAGCTCATTGCAACCTCCCCCCCCCCGGTTCAAGCGATTTTCCTGCCTAGCCTGCTGAATAACTGGGACTACAGGCATGTGCCACCACGCCCAGCTAATTTTTATATTTTTAGTAGAGATGGGGTTTCACTGTATTGGCCAGGATAGTCTCCCATCTCCTGACCTCGTGATCCACCCACCTTGGCCTCCCAAAGTACTGGGATTACAGGCATGAACAAATGCACCTGGCCCTGTCTTATCAATTCTAACAATTAATGTAGTTCATATACATTCACTTCCTCTCTCTCTGCATGGCTTCCACTTTCATAAAGACTCATCACTTTTGTCTAGCTCCAGGGTCAGCAAACTTTATCTGAAAAGGGCCAAGTATTCAACACTTTAGAATTTGCAAACCATATGGTTTCTCTGTGACAACAACTAAACTCTGCTGTTGAAGCCTGAAAGAAGCCATAGAGAATATATAAATTAATAAATGTGGAAATGTGCCAACAAAACTTTATTAAGGCTGGGCACAGTGGCTTATGCCTATAACCACAGCACTTTGGGAGGCCAAATCGGGTGGATCACCTGAGGTCGGGAGTCTGAGACCAGGCTGCCCAACACGGTGAAACCTTGTCTCTACTAAAAATGCAAAAAAGATGGCAGGGCACAGCAGCTCACGCCTGTAATCCCAGCACTTTAGGAGGCCGAGATGGGCAGATCACCTGAGGTTGGGAGTTCCAGACCAGCCTGACCAACGTGGAGAAACCCTGTCTCTACTAAAAATACAAAAAATTAGCTGGGCATGGTGGGGCATGCCAGTAATACCAGCTACTTGGAAGGCTGAGGCAGGAGAATTGCTTGAACCCAGGAGACAGAGGTTGTAGTGAACTGAGATCCCACCACTGAGCTCCAGCCTGGGCAACAGAGCAAGACTCAGTCTCAGAAAAAAAAAAAAAAAAAAAAGAAAATAATAACAGCTCACATTTATTG
>NW_022452446.1:0-1202 GCF_009761245.1 Sapajus apella
CATTTACTTAAAGACTTGTAAGAGGCTTATCCACAAAACCATACTTACCAAAACCCTATAAAAATGTTTCCTATTCCTTTTGGAAACAAAGGTCAGTGGTGTTGAAGGCATATATTCAAATGAAAGAAAGTGGGAATCAGTACAACACTGACGCATACCATGGAGGCAGCCACAAAATCCCCATCAGCTTGTTTATATCAGAAAGATTTCACCATCATCCTGCCCTTTCTTTTTTTTGAGACGGAGTTTCGCTCTTGTTACCCAGGCTGGAGTGCAATGGCACAATCTCGGCTCACCGCAACCTCCGCCTCCTGGGTTCAGGCAATTCTCCTGCCTCAACCTCCTGAGTAGCTGGGATTACAGGCACGCGCCACCATGCCCAGCTAATTTTTTGTATTTTTAGTAGAGACAGGGTTTCACCATATTGACCAGGATGGTCTCGATCTCTTGACCTCGTGATCCACCCGCCTCGGCCTCCCAAAGTGCTGGGATTACAGGCGTGAGCCACCGTGCCCGGCCCTTCCTGCCCTTTCATTACTGAAAAGTGAGTTGGGCCGTAGCTGCTGTGAGGCCGATATTATGCAACCATTGTAGATATATTTAATGACTTCTGTGCTCTAGGATTTTTTCCTACCTTGATCAGGTAAATTGAAAGTACATATTTCTTTACAGACTCATATGAACCTTCAATAAAAAGTAATTGATAATCATAATATGGTGCTCAGCAAGACTTAGAGGTAGCACCTAGTATATGTGTATTTTATTCTGATTTTCATATATAAGTTAAAAAGGAAAAAAAGGGAAGCTTTGTTCCAATAGGGATTTATTTCCACTAATGCAACTCTCAGCAATTTGCTGAGCATTTAAAGGACTGAATGGCAGAATCGATTTATTGTTTTTGCAACTGCTGCTTTAAAAAGCACGTTTATCCTTACATCATAAGTCAGCAATTCATTTAAAGTTTCAGCTTGAACAACATATGATTCTAGGCCGGGCGCAGTGGCTCACGCCTGTAATCCCAGCACTTTGGGAGGCCAAGGCAGGCGGATAACCTGAGGTCAGGAGTTTGAGACCAGCCTGCCCAAAATGTTAAAACCCTATCTCTGTTAAAAATACAAAAAATTTTGGTGGCAGGTGCCTGTAATCTCAGCTACCTGGGAGGCTGAGGCGTGGCGGTATGTGCCTATAATCTCAGCTACCTG
>NW_022452447.1:0-1202 GCF_009761245.1 Sapajus apella
GACAAAGCAGCCGCGCGGGGCAGAGCAGCGGCGCCGGTCGGCGCCGGCCGGCGCTGGCCGGCACAGCAGCGCTGGCCACAACAGCCGCGCTGGCGACCGTGGAGCGCCTCTGCCCGGGAATTTCCTAGTGTGTGGGCAATAAAAACGCGGCGTCCACTCACCCTCTGCGCTTTCACTGGGAGCTGCAATCCTGAGCTGTTCCTAAATGGCCATCTTGGATCTCCCCTCTCCTGTGTTTTAAACGCGGTCTTCCTGATAGTTCTCATATGCTTGTATATGGCTGGAAATATCTGTTTCCAGATTCTCCAAAGAAAGGATTTCTGAACTGCTGCACACACACATCATTTTAGCTCTGGAAGATGATTGTACAGCTTGACAACCATACTGCCAGATTGCTGCGTTTTTGTTTTAGAGCAAGATATTTCTCATTACAGGCTTTAGTCTCAGTCACTCCGGAATATCAAAACGCAGCTTTTAGAAGAAACGTGTTTCTAACTCACTGAATCTAAATGTAGATGCAACTTCCTAAGGTCAATGAACACAAAGCAGAGCAGTTTGAACTAGACGTTTCTCCTGTGTTTTAAACGCAGTCTTACTGCTAGTTCCTATGTGCCTGTAAATGGATGGTAATATCTGGTTCCAGACTCTCCAAAGAAAAGACTTGTGAACTGCTGCACACACACATCAGTTAAACTCTGTAAGTCGATTGTACAGTTTGAAAACCATTCTGCTGGATACTTGCTTTTTTGTTTTAGAGCAAGATATTTCTCATTACAGCCTATGGTCTCATTCACTCTTGGAATATCGAAACTCAGCTTTTTGAAGAAACGTGTTTCTAAATGACTGAACCTAAACAGAGAGGCAACTTCCTAAGGTGAATGAACGCAAAGCAGAGCAGTTTGAACAACACGTTTCTCCTGGGTTATAAAAGCAGAGTTAGTGATAGTTCTCATATGCCTGTATATGGCTGGAAATATCTGTTTCCACATTCTCCAAAGATAGGATTTATGAACTGCTGCTCACACACATCAGATTAACTCTGTAAGTTGATTGTCCAGCTTGACAACCATTCTGCTAGATAGCAGCGTTTTTGTTTTAGAGCAAGATATTCCTCATTATAACCTTTTGTCTCAGTCACCCTGGAATATCCAAAGGCAGCTTTTTGAAGAAACGTTTTTCTCACTCGCTGAATCTAAACATAG
>NW_022452448.1:0-1202 GCF_009761245.1 Sapajus apella
ACAACAGCAGAAAATACAAAGCAGTCTACTTCTGGTCATACCTCTGCCAGATATCAGTACCTGGTTATAGTTTTTTTTTTTGACAGCTTTATTGATACATAATTTATATATCATAACGTTCACTTGATTAAAACTAGCAATTCAAAGATACTTTCAGTATATTCAGAGTTGTGCACCATCATCACAATCTAATTTTAGGACAATTTTACAATTGCAGGTCTTAAATGAAACCTCCTTAAAGATGCTTTGCCCATGTATCCTTAATTGAACTACACTCTTTATTTCATCCTTCCTTCCTTTGGACACTCATAACTATTTGTAGTTATTTTCCTTAGTTATTGGCCTCCTTCTTTGTTGTCTATTTCTCCCACCAGAATGTAGGCTGCTTAAAGAGAAGCTGTTTATGTCTCTCTTGAAATTCTTTGTAGTCCAGCTAGCAGTGAAGCACAGGGCCTGCCTATATTATGTGGTCACTAAAAACATTTGCTGAATGAATGAACTAGCAAGACATAGTTACCACAGTAGATGAGCACTGTGGAGCAATAGGTAATTGGTCATCAGGGGGAAACTGTAACACTGAGAATGAAGGGCAAGAGGAGGGTACTGAGCCAATAACCCAGCTGTCCATATGGTGTTTGGAAGACTGAGAAGACCTCTTAGGTTCTTTAGCAATTAGCAAGAGTTGGGCTTGAAGACCTCAAGAAGAAGACAGCACTGCTAATAAAATAGGTGGATCTCTTCCAATTAATTAGAAAAATAAAAAGATATCATCATATTTGCAGCTATACCAGCAAAGAAATTCCTATTTCTCACATTAACACAGGAAAATACACAAACGAAATATTTCTT
This sequence comes from Sapajus apella, assembly GCF_009761245.1. Classification (NCBI taxonomy): domain Eukaryota; kingdom Metazoa; phylum Chordata; class Mammalia; order Primates; family Cebidae; genus Sapajus; species Sapajus apella. The sequence goes on from NW_022452448.1 coordinate 850, forward strand.
TATACATCAATCCCATATCTGGTGTTGTTAAATTAAGTGTGGTTATACAGGGTAGTGCAGAGTTCTGATGCTAAAAAGCCAGAATTTGTATCCTTATTCTGCCACTTACTAGCCATGTGACTTTGGGCAAATTACTTAGCTGCTTTGTGCTTTCATTTGTACATTTATAAAACAGACATATTGATAGTTTCTATAACATGAGATGTTTTGGGTATTAAATGAAAATAATCAGAAAACTATTGCATACTGAGTGCCATATGTGATCCTAGTGTTGTAGAAGTAGCAGCAGTGTTTACAGTGGTGGCGGTGCTGGAGGTGGTAGAAATAGTAGTAGGCAGCAGCAAAATAATAGA
>NW_022452449.1:0-1202 GCF_009761245.1 Sapajus apella
ATCATCTCTTCCTGGACCCTGGAGTGCAGCAGGGCCTCTCTGGTCTCCGACCCAGGGATTAAGGAAATGGAAGAGGACTCAGGTGCCCCTCTGATGCCTTTGTTTTTATCAGGATCAACTGCAAAAGGTAGGGATTAGGCTTTCTAGATCAACATGGCATTTCCAACACTGAGCTCTATGCCCAGCAAAAGATACATGTTCAATAACTATTTGACAAAGACCTACCTCTTATGACATGGGGTACATTCTACTGATCCCAGGATGGGGCTGAACTGGGAGAGGTAGCTGTGGACCTGCTCGTCTCTCTACCGTCACCCTAAGAGCTGATGTGGCATTCACCAGAAAGAGCATTCGCGGGCAGGGAGGGGACTGTGAGCAACCTTCTCCTGTATGTGAGACACTGCTCAGCCTGGGCACAGAGCCCAGAGACTGACCGCAATTCTGGGGCAGTAGAGAACACAGCTTTACCAGAATAACCATCTGGAATGTGCACTGGGCATCCTAGAGGGAAGAGCTCCCTTTCCACTCAGTGCTGCAGGATCACAGAGGAAGGAGAGCTCTGACCAGCAGGGAGGAGCCACATGAGAGGAGAGGTCCTGATGTGGGGAACTGAGTCCATGAAGGTCAGTCCCTGCTCTGTGTTTGATTCTCACCTAACAGGACGTTGTGTAGTCACCACCTGAGTCCTCTACAATAAACAGTCAGAGCGCCATGGACAGATTCACCCCAGAGGAGCCTAGTAAAGTATCAGGACAGCCCTGAGGTCACAGGGAGAGGATACAGGCACCACCTGGCCTGACCCAAAGAGGGGATAGAGAACGGAACAGCAGGGAGGCAGCGGTGTCTCTGAGAGGCTCTCGTCACCTTGTAAATGATTTCTTTTGGTCTGGATACCAGGAGGCGCTTGAGAACCATTCCTGAGAAGACTGGGGGTGATTAGAGCAGAACCAGCCACATGCCCTGCCTGGTGACCTCTTCTCAGGGCTCACAGCTGGGTCCTCCCCACCCCTTAGGACCACAGTGCCCCAGCCCTGCCACCCCCTGACATCCTCAGGCATAGGGACCTTACCCAGGGCCCAGGGTGGGATTAGAAAGCTGGGGGTTCTGATTTGCATGGACGGACCCTCCCACTCTCAGATATGAAGAGGGGAAGGCAGACATTTGGGGAAGCTCTGCTTCAGCTGTGGGCACAGAAGGCAGCA
>NW_022452450.1:0-1202 GCF_009761245.1 Sapajus apella
ATCCTGGTGGAACTTCCTGTGTCTGAGGCCATAACAGTCAGTCAGAACAGGTATCTTCTCATGTCCTTAACATTTTCATGTTCCATGTCTGGTGCCATGACAGTCAATCAGGACAGGTATCTTCTGTTCTTAACATTTCCATGTTCCCTGACCAGTAGGGATGATTCCTCTAGAGCTTCCTCTCCTATGTATAAATCATGTCCCTCTGTGTAGGATGGCGGTGCCACTCTCATGGCCTCAGGAGCAAAGCATGCCACCTACTCCCACCCTCCTGTGTGTGAAAATATTCTTCTTTATTTTATTCTACACACAGGGAAGCACAAACAGACTGAGTCTCCTCCGCACATGGAGGTGATGGGAAGTGGGTGAAGTCCAGGAAGACCATGAGTGTACGTGTGACCCTGTAGGTCAAGGTCAAGGTCTTTTGTCTTCAGAAAAATTGTGCCCAGCTTTGTGTGGGCAGCTCACCAGTGATGCTGGTAGACCAAGGTAACAGAGGATCATAGGATGGGATCTGTGCTATTAAACATATATAAATGTATCTCTAACATGAAAACACTAAAATCCTATCAGATGAGTGGTAAAAGCTAGACATGTACAAACTCTCATATTTTAAAACGTGCCCAAGAAATATTTTGTAACCCAGAGGAACATTTGCTATGGATAGAGACAGGGAGGATATGTAAAGACAGGCCATTTTCATAGGCAAATTGTGAATTACCAAAATGTGTGAAAGGGCAAGGACTCTTAAGAAAGTGTTAAAAGACCCCATTCTGAATGGTTAGTCAGGCCAACGGGAGAGAAGTGGGGACACAGCAGATCATCTGGGAGGTTTTTGCCTCATTCTTCTCTAACTTTGTCACTGTGGTTTACATGAAACTGATTCCACAACCCTGGTTTGCCCCACAACGGTTGTCAGCCTCATCCTTTTCCTGGGTTTTCTGATTAGCCAGGCACCTATGAAGTCCATAGCCTGAGCTTGAGAAGCCAGCAGTGATCTGATAGCCACCTAGATCTAACAACAAACACTATTACCATCAGGCATTATGAACTAAGGGCCCTTGCCTTGGCTCTGCTGGAGTCAGCCAGTGGTTACTGCAGCCTCCACTCAGGGTGCATGTGAGTGACTGCAGCTCTCAGGGAGGCAGATGCAGAGGGCTGCTGAGTCAGTACAGGCGGACTGAGTAAATCTGGAAGCATAG
>NW_022452451.1:0-1202 GCF_009761245.1 Sapajus apella
CAGGTAGCTGAGATTATAGGCACATACCGCCACGCCTCAGCCTCCCAGGTAGCTGAGATTACAGGCACCTGCCACCAAAATTTTTTGTATTTTTAACAGAGATAGGGTTTTAACATTTTGGGCAGGCTGGTCTCAAACTCCTGACCTCAGGTTATCCGCCTGCCTTGGCCTCCCAAAGTGCTGGGATTACAGGCGTGAGCCACTGCGCCCGGCCTAGAATCATATGTTGTTCAAGCTGAAACTTTAAATGAATTGCTGACTTATGATGTAAGGATAAACGTGCTTTTTAAAGCAGCAGTTGCAAAAACAATAAATCGATTCTGCCATTCAGTCCTTTAAATGCTCAGCAAATTGCTGAGAGTTGCATTAGTGGAAATAAATCCCTATTGGAACAAAGCTTCCCTTTTTTTCCTTTTTAACTTATATATGAAAATCAGAATAAAATACACATATACTAGGTGCTACCTCTAAGTCTTGCTGAGCACCATATTATGATTATCAATTACTTTTTATTGAAGGTTCATATGAGTCTGTAAAGAAATATGTACTTTCAATTTACCTGATCAAGGTAGGAAAAAATCCTAGAGCACAGAAGTCATTAAATATATCTACAATGGTTGCATAATATCGGCCTCACAGCAGCTACGGCCCAACTCACTTTTCAGTAATGAAAGGGCAGGAAGGGCCGGGCACGGTGGCTCACGCCTGTAATCCCAGCACTTTGGGAGGCCGAGGCGGGTGGATCACGAGGTCAAGAGATCGAGACCATCCTGGTCAATATGGTGAAACCCTGTCTCTACTAAAAATACAAAAAATTAGCTGGGCATGGTGGCGCGTGCCTGTAATCCCAGCTACTCAGGAGGTTGAGGCAGGAGAATTGCCTGAACCCAGGAGGCGGAGGTTGCGGTGAGCCGAGATTGTGCCATTGCACTCCAGCCTGGGTAACAAGAGCGAAACTCCGTCTCAAAAAAAAGAAAGGGCAGGATGATGGTGAAATCTTTCTGATATAAACAAGCTGATGGGGATTTTGTGGCTGCCTCCATGGTATGCGTCAGTGTTGTACTGATTCCCACTTTCTTTCATTTGAATATATGCCTTCAACACCACTGACCTTTGTTTCCAAAAGGAATAGGAAACATTTTTATAGGGTTTTGGTAAGTATGGTTTTGTGGATAAGCCTCTTACAAGTCTTTAAGTAAATG
>NW_022452452.1:0-1202 GCF_009761245.1 Sapajus apella
GAGAGGCGTTTGTCCTGTGCTTTACACGCGATCTTACGACTAATTCTTATGAGCTTGTTTATGGCTGGAAATATCTCTTTCCAGATTCTCCAAAGAAAGGTTTTCTTAACTACTACATTCACTCATCTGTTTAACTGTATATGTTGAATATAAACCTTGACCATCATTCAGCTACATAGCTCCGTTTTTGTTTTAGAGCCAGATATTTCTCATTACACCCTATTCTCCCATTCATTCAGGAATATCCAAACGCAGATTTTAGAAGAAACCTGTTTCTAACTCGCTGAATCCAAACATAGATGCAACTTCCGAAGGTGAACGAACATAGAGCAGAGCAGTTTGAAAGAGACATTTCTCCTGCGGTTTAGACGCGATGCTAAAACAAATTCTTATGAGCCTGTATATGGCTGGAAATATTTATTTCCAGATTCTCCAAGGAAAAGGTTTCTGAACTGCTATATTCACACATCTGTCTGACTCTGTAAGTTTAATACACACCTTCACAATCATTCTTCCGCATAGCTCCGTTTTTGTTTTAGAGCCAGATTTTTCTCATTACACCCCATACTCCCAATAACCCAGGAATATTCAAACACAGCTTTTAGAAGAAATCTGTTTCTAACACGCTGAATCTAAACATAGATGCAACTTCCGAAGGTGAACGAACGCATAAGAGAGTAGTTTGAAAGATGCGATTCTCCTGTGGTTTAGACGCGATCTTACCACTATTTCTAAGGAGCCTGTATATGGCTGGAAATATCTCTTTCCGGATTCTCCAAAGTAAGGTTTTCTGAACTGCTACATTCACATATCTGTTTAACTCTCTAATTTGAATATACACCTTGACAATCATTCTACTACACATCTCCGTTGTTGTTTTAGAGCCCGATATTTGTCATTACAACCTATACTCCCTTTCCCTCAGGAATATCCAAACGCCGCTTTCTGTCGAAACGGGTTTCTAACTCGCTGAATGTAAACAATGATGCAACTTTCGAAGGTGAACGAACACACAGCCGAGCAGTTTGAAAGGGACGTTTCTAATGTGATTTAGACACGATCTTATAGCTAATTCTTAAGAGTCTGTATATTGCTGGAAATATCTCTTTCCCGATTCTACAAAGAAAGGGTTATTCAACTGCTGCATTCACACAATTGTTTAACTCTGTAAGTTTAATATACACCTTGACAATCATTCTGCT
>NW_022452453.1:0-1202 GCF_009761245.1 Sapajus apella
CCCCATCGTCTCAGCCCCAAACCTCCTGAAACTGATAAGCAACTTCAGCAAAGTCTCAGGATACAAAATCAATGTGCAAAAAACACAAGCATTCCTATACACCAATAACAGACTTAAAGAGAGCCAAATCAAGAACAAACTGCCATTCACAATTGCCACAAAGAGAATAAAATACCTAGGAATACAACTAACAAGGAACGTAAAGGACCTCTTCAAGGAGAACTACAAGCCACTACTCAACGAAATAAGAGAGGACACAAACAGATAGATAAACATTCCATGATCATGGTTAGGAAGAATCAATATTGTGAAAATGGCCGTACTGCCCAAAGTAATTTACAGATTCAACACTATTCCCATCAAGCTACCAATGACCTTCTTCACAAAACTGGAAAAAACCACCTTAAACTTCATATGGAACCAAAGGAGAGCCCACATAGCCAAGCCAATTCTAAGCAAAAAGAGCAAAGCAGGAGTCATCACACTACCGAACTTCGAACTATACTACAAGGCTACAGTAAACAAAACAGCATGGTACTGGCACCAAAACAGACATATAGACCAATGGAACAGAACAGAGGCCTCAGAGGCAACACAACATATCTACAACCATCCGATCTTTGACAAACCTGAAAAAAACAAGCAATGGGGTAAGGATTCCCTGTTTAATAAATGGTGTTGGGAAAACTGACTAGCCATGTGCAGAAAGCAGAAACTGGACCCCTTCCTGATGCCTTACACTGAAATTAACTCCAGATGGATTAAAGACTTAAACATAAGACCTAACACCATAAAAACACTAGAAGAATATCTAAGCAAAACCATTCAGGACATAGGTGTAGGCAACGACTTCATGACCAAAACACCAAAAGCATTGGCAACAAAAGCCAAAATAGACAAATGGGACCTAATCAAACTCCACAGCTTCTACACAGCAAAAGAAACAATCATTAGAGTGAATCGGCAACCAACAGAATGGGAAAAAAATTTTGCAGTTTACCCATCTGAGAAAGGGCTGATATCCAGAATTTACAAAGAACTAAAACAGATCTACAAGAAAAAAACAAGCCCATTCAAAAGTGGGCAAAGGATATGAACAGACACTTTACAAAAGAAGACATATATGAGGCCAACAAACATATGAAAAAATGCTCGTCATCACTGGTCATCAGAGAAATGCAAATCAAAACTACATTGAGATA
>NW_022452454.1:0-1202 GCF_009761245.1 Sapajus apella
AGCAGGAACAAAAGGAAGTAAACTACACTTGGAGGAGGTCCAAGCGAGTGACTTGAGAGATCCAAGAGCTCCAGCTGGCCATACACTGGCATGGTCCTGGGGTGTGCATTCCTCCTCCCCTGATTCCTCCCTCCACATGGGCTGTCTTCGTGCTGTGGCCTGCCAGTACTTGGGGAGGAGCCACATGCGCAGTGTGTTCACTGAAGTCATGTGCATGCTCATTTGAGGCGTTCTTTCCTTACCAGTTGAGTGTTGCTAGAGAAAGGTGAAATACCAGTTAAAATCTGCCATTTTGCCTCTTACTGCACATGCTTGAGCCCAATCCCCCAACTCCCGAGATCTTATCAGGAAGCAGTTGATCACCAGTGTCAGGTGTTTCCTAACTATTGGGAGACTGCCTTCCCTTGGTGCCTGCTATAACCAATTTTTATTTTTATTTATTTAGTTATTGAGAACAGAATCTCACTCTGTCACCCAGGCTGGAGTGCAGTGGCATGATCTTAGCTCACTGCCACCTCCGCCTCCCAAGTTCAAGCGATTCTCTCCCCTCAGCCTCCCAAGTAAGCTGGGATTATAGGCGCTCACCACCACACCTGGCTAACTTTTGTATTTTTAGTAGAGACAGCGTTTCACTATATTAGCCAGGGTGGTCTCAAACTCCTGACCTCGTGATCTGCCCGCCTAGGCCTCCCAAAGTGCTAGGATTACAGGCATAAACCACTGTGCCCAGCTTATTTTATTTTATTTTATTATTATTTTTTGAGATGGAGTCTTGCTCTGTCACCCAGGCTGGAGTGCAATGGCACGATCTCAGCTCACTGCAACCTCTGCCTCCTGGGTCAAGCGATTCTCCCACTACAGCCTCTCGAGCAGCTGGGATTACAGGCATCTGCCATCATGCCTGGCTAATTTTTGTATTTTTGTAGAGACAGGGTTTCACCATGTTAGCCAGGCTAGACTTAAACTCCTGACCTCAGGTGATCTGCCCACCTCAGCCTCCCAAGGTGCTGGGATTACAGGCATGAGCCACCACACCCAGCCCAATTATTATTTTTGAGAGACAGTTTAACAACTGCCTGATTATCACCTGACGGTTGCCTAACCGATCACCTGACATTCCTAAGGGGAGGGGAGTCCTCTCCTGCCCTGCTCACCTCTGCCTGACTACCTACTCTAACAGTATGGTGCTGTTTTGGAATTTT
>NW_022452455.1:0-1201 GCF_009761245.1 Sapajus apella
GGAGCCGCGGTTCTCCGTATAAAATACACCGGTCCGGGGGACCTTTTGGCTGGCGATTGGAGCCACGGGAAGTCGCCCATACACTGGTTCAAAAAGGGGACTGAGCAGAGAACCAGGAGAGTAGATACCAGGGTAAAAAAAAAAAAAAAAAAAGACCCACAAACCTCAGTGCCGCTGTTTAAGCCACAGGGGAAAACAAACAGACCCCGGCGCCTCTTCAACAGGCGACTGGATCACCAACTTAAAAAAGGCTCTGACGCAGGGAGCCAGGCGATCAGGCTCGGCTGGCCCCACCCCCACAAAAGAACAGCAACCAGAAACTCTGGATTGAGAGTTTCACAGCAAGCGCAGCTGAACCCGGGACGGTCCAGCTCTGTCGGGGAGGGGCGTCCGCCATTACCGAGGCAGCCCGCCGTTGCCAAGGCAACCCGCCATTGCTGAGGCAGCCCGCCGTTGCCAAGGTAACCCATCACAGCAGAGACTCCGCCCCAACAGAGGCGGGCCACCATCGCCAAAGCAGTTCTAACTACACCCATATAATCAGGACTGCAGGAAAGTTCACTCTGCAGCAGGGCGCAGCCCACAGCAGCTCAGCAAAGCTGCCATAGGCCGACAGTGACTAGGCGGCCTCCTTGCTGGGCTGCGCAGGTCTGAAGGAAAAAAAAAAAAAAGAAGGCGGCAGCATAACGGAAACTCATAAATAAAGCCCTAAATCCCTGGGACAGAGCACCTGGGAACAAAAAGCAGTTTATGAGTTCAGCTGCAGCAGACCTAAAAGTACCTGCCCAGCAGCTCTGAATGAACAACAACAGAGCTCACAACTCACCATTTGAGCTCCTATAAAGAAAAGGCCGTCTCCTCAAGCAGCTCCCTGACCCCTATATATCAAAAAAGACACCTCATAAAAGAGAGATCAGATTGACACTAGGCGGGTATCCGTCTGGGACAAAGATAGCAGAAGAAGAAAACTGGTAACAACCCTTGCTGTTCAACAGCTGCTGCAGGTGAACCCCAGGCAAGCAGGGCCTGGAGTGAACCTCAGCAGACCTACAGCAGAGGGGCCAGACTGTCAGAAGGAAAACCAAGAAACAGAAATAACCACATCATCAACAAACAGAACGTCAATCTGAAAGATTTGAGACCCAATCTGAAAGCCAGCAACTACAAAGTCGACAGGTGGATAAATCCTTAAGGATGGGAA
>NW_022452456.1:0-1201 GCF_009761245.1 Sapajus apella
TTGGCATGGTGGAAATCTCTGCTTCATTGTACAGAGTACACCTGTCTTAGGTGACTGTTGGGTTTTGCTCTATGTTTTCTGAGCTACAGGGCCCAGGAGACATGGTCAGGCAGGTAGACTTGATTCCATGATCCATGATTGTGTAATCTCCTCTGCTGGAGGGTGGGTGGGCCTGTGATTTGCTTCTATTCTATAGAATACAGCATGGGTAACAGAAGCCACACCAGTGATTAGGTTGCCTTTATGTGATTGTGTTGGCAAGATCACTGCTGTGACTATGAGAGATGATAGAAGACTGTTTTTTTTGTTTTTTCAGACAGAGTCTGGCTCTGTCACCCAGGCTGGATAGCAGTGCTGCCATCTCGGCTCACTGCAACCTCTGCCTCCTGGGTTCAAGCAATTCTCATACCTCAGCTTCCCAAGTAGCTGGGACTATAGGTGTGCACCACCACATCTGGCTAAATTTTGCATTTATTTTGAGATGGAGTTTCACTCCTGTTTCCCAGGCTGGAGTAAAATGGCACAATCTAAGCTCACCAAAACCTCTGTCTCCTGGGTTCAAGTGATTCTCCTGCCTCAGCCTCTCAAGTAGCTGGGATTACAGGCATGCACCACCATGCCTGGCTAATTTTTATGTGTGTGTATTTTTAGTAGAAACAGAGTTTCTCTGTGTTGATCAGGTTGGTCTTGAACTCCTGACCTCAGGTGGTCCATCTGCCTTGGCCTTCCAAAGTGCTGGGATTACAGGCTACCTCGCTCTGCCAGAAGACTCTAGTTTAGCAGAGTCATGGGGAGACGCTCCCCTGCTGGCTCCTGATATGAAGAAGTGAGCGGTGCATTGTGAGAAGGCCAGAGGAGGGCCTCATGGGTAGGACCCAAGGGTGGTCCCCAGGAGCTGGGAGTGACCCCCAGCCAATAGCCAGCTAGGAAACAGGGATTCCAGTCCTGCAACCACAGGGAGAGAAATGGTTCTGATAGCCCAAGGGAATGCTGGATAAGGAGCCTCCCCTGGCTGAGTTCTGGGTAAGATGCAGCCCCAGCCAACACCCAGACTGCAGCCTTGTGGGGGACACAGAGCAGAGACCTTGGCTTGGCTCTTCCCGGACTCCTGACCCCCCAGACTGTGATGTACTAAGTGGATGGTGTTAGAAGCCACCACATGGGTGATGACTGATTATGCAACACAGAGGCTGAGCTTGAT
>NW_022452457.1:0-152 GCF_009761245.1 Sapajus apella
CCCTATACAGGCATATGAGAAATAGCAGTAAGACTGCGTTTAAAACACAGGAGAAACGTATATTTCAAAGTACTCTGCTTTGTGTTCGTTCACCTTAGCAAGTTGTATCTATGTGTAGATTCAGCTAGTTAGAAGCACGTTTCTTCTAAAAG
>NW_022452457.1:252-1201 GCF_009761245.1 Sapajus apella
ATATAAGAACCAGCAGTAAGACTGCGTTTAAAACACAGGAGAAACGTATATTTCAAAGTACTCTGCTTTGTGTTCGTTCACCTTAGGAAGTTGCATCTATGTTTAGATTCAGCGAGTAAGAAACACGATTCTTCTTAAAGCTGCGTTTGGATATTCTAGAGTGAATGAGACTGTAGGCTGTAATGAGAAATATCTTGCTCTAAAACAAAAACGCAACTATCTAGCAGAATGGTTTTCAAGCTGTACAATGAACTTACAGAGTTGAACTGATAGAAATCCTTTCTTTGGGGAATCTGGAAACAGATATTTCCAGCAATGTACAGGCATATAAGAACTAGAAGTAAGACTGCGATGAAACACAGCAGAAACCTCTAGTTCAAACTGCTCTCCTTTGTGTTCGTTCGCCTTAGGAAGATGTATCTATGTTTAGATTGAACGAGTTAGAGACTCGTTTCTATTAAAAGCTGCGTTTGGATATTCCCGAGTGAAGGAGGGTGTAGGGTGGAATGAGAAATATCTTGCTGTAAAACAAAAACGCAGCTATCTAGCAGAATGGTTGACAAGCTGTATTATCAGCTTACAGAGTTAAACTGATGTGTGTGTGCAGTAGTTCAGAAATCCTATCTTTGGAGAACCGGGAAAAATATATCTAAAGCCATATACAGGAATAGAAGAAGTAGCAGTAAGACTGCCTTTAAAACACAGGAGAAACGTCTAGTTCAAACTTCTCTGCTTTGTGGTCGTTCGCCTTAGAAAGTTTCATCTATGTTTAGATTGAGCGAGTTAGAAACTCCTTTCTTCTAAAAGCTGCGTTTAGATATTCGAGAGTGAATGAGACTGTAGGCTGTAATGAGATATATCTTGCTCTAAAGCAAAAACGCAGCTATCTAGCGGAATTGTTGTCAAGCTGTACAACCAACTCACAGAGTTAAACTAATGTGTGTGTACA
>NW_022452458.1:0-1201 GCF_009761245.1 Sapajus apella
AAAAGATGCAGAAACAGCAGGTGCTCCTCCCAGCTGCCTACTGCTTCCTAGTGTGGCCTCAGGGACCCTGGATGTGTCAAGGTGGGGCTGCCAGCAGCTGGAGGCAGGGGGAAAGCTGGGTCCCCAGGGTGGATGCCCAGCAGGGACATGCAAGTGTGGGGAGCGCTGGGTCCTCAGGGCTGAGCCCTTTCTGTCCAGGGGGCCTTGGTGACAGGCCTGCTGCTGAGCTCAGCCAGAAGAGTCAGGGCTTGGTGACAAGTAGCCTCTCTGCTTGTGAAGACAGTCGTGGGGTCGTTACCCCTCTGCCCAGGCTCAAGCATCCAGGCTGTGGAAGGGCCAGCATTCAGAAAGAAGGGAACTGTGTGTGTGGGTTCCCTGGCAGTCAGGGGCCTTGGTGGACAGAGCCCCTTATGAAGGTGAAAGCCCCCTTCTCCCTCCACAACAATGCTGTGAGAAGGCATTGTAGGGTTTTGGGGTGTGGACCCTCTCCACCCCCACCCTTGGGACACTCTGTGTTAAGTGCTGACTTTAGTCTCTCCTCCCCACATGCTCCTTGGGGCCTGCTGGGTCCCCACCCCCAACCCCAGGAGTCTCTCTCTCTCCTGGGCCTCAGCCCATGCAATACCCTTTGCCCTGGAGACTTCTTAAGGCTCCCACCTGGGACCCAGCCAGTAGACAGGAGGCCACCTGGGATCCTCGGGAGTCTTTGTGGGAGGGGTGGGGGCTTCATGGAGCCCACAGAGAACTCTTAGGGGTGTGGGAGTGACCTTATCTCCTGCCAGTAGGAGGTGGAGAGCCCAGAATACAGTCCCTCAAGGGAGGCTACTCCTCCATTCAAAACAGTTGCCAAAATGTAGGTGCCTCCTTCCCTTACCCACAGTGAGGCAATCAGGCTCTCGGCCAGGGCACGTGCCCAAGGAGCAGGCTCAGGTCAACCTAGAAAAGCAGCCCTGTTGATCCTCCCTGCCAAGCTCCAACCTCACTCAGCACGCAGGCCAGGGTCCCGGAGAACAGCCCACCACCGCAGCACCACCCCTGCCTTAGGCAGTGGGAAAGGAACAGCTGTGTCTCCGTTCCCGCTTTCACCTTCCAGGGACCTCGGGATGGCCGATGGGAAAGACCAGGAAGAGCCCGATTCTGCCCAATTGTGGTCAGCACCTGGATGCTCCGGGAGGGCTGGATCGGGCCTCGCGGAGGGTTC
>NW_022452459.1:0-1201 GCF_009761245.1 Sapajus apella
TGCAGAGGGCATGGGGAGCCTGGTGGGTGGGGGAGGTGTGGGCACACAACAGCAGTCACCTCAATAAAGGGCAGCGTCTGGCTTCTGAATATGTTAAGGCTTTTAAATGTGCAGCTAAGGCTCAGTGGAGTTTGTGGAAAAGCGATTTCTAGGGAAACAACGGAAAGGAGATGGCGGGGGTAGGGGGGAGGGTGTGCTTAACCTATTTAAGAGACCCAGTTGCCTTTCAGGCATGCCAGGAGCACCGGGCATTGTGTGCGGGCCTCCTGCCTGGCTCACTTGACTCTGCTATTTTTTTTTTAAATTTTGTTGGGAACATTTTCAGACATACGGAAAAGTAGAGAGAATATTCCAGGAAACTCCCCTATACCCCACATCTAGATTTAACAATTGTTGACATTTTGCCACATTTTGCTTTATCTTTTTCCCAGAGTATTTTAAATTATAGACATCAAGCCATTTCACCCCTAAGTATTTCAGCATCCATCTGTAAAAAATAAGATTAAATATTTCTGCCTAACCGTAAGTGGTCTCAAATTTTTTTTCATTTTATCCTTGGGAGATGAAGAATCTGATGGATGAGCAGACTGAGGCCTCTGAAGTGACTTGGCCTGTCCAAGGTCACGTAGTAGAGGAGGGGAGGGTCCTCTGCAGAGGCCCCGAGGCTCTGGCCACCCCACCTACCCCTACCCAGCAAGCCACAGGCACAGCCAGGAAAACCGCAGACTAGAGTGCCCGCTCCTCACTTGCTTAGGTGGGATCTAGGAGGCGGGCGGGGGGTGTAGCCCAGGATTGGGCAGACACAGGAGGGGCAGGGGAGGGGAGAGGTGATATGGAGCGGGACCTCTCTGGGCAGTTCCTCTGGCTCAGGCTGGAGGTTCCACCCGGAAACAGGAAGTGACCCTCTTTTAGGTTAATTCTCTGTCTCTCTCTTTTGTTTGCTATGAGGATTAATCGGGAACTGCAGGGTCAGGAAAATCTAAAACAACTTCTTGTTTATTGTTAAATTCAGGAGAACGTTATCGGGCTCTGGCCATGCAGGGCTGGGGGAGCCTCTGTTGGCACAAGCAGCTGGGCTGCCCCCACCGACCACCCTGGAGGAGCAACGGGGAAGGTGGTGGGAAGGCTGGCCTGGCAGGAGGGATTGGGATCGAGTCTGGACAGCTGTGGGAATTGAGGGGGCGGGTGATGGGGGCTTGGG
>NW_022452460.1:0-1201 GCF_009761245.1 Sapajus apella
GGTCTTTGGTTCTCGTCCTGGTCTGGCTGTTTTCCCATGTGCTGCTTTTGTTCTGACTGCTCTAGGCATTCCTACAGACTACTATGTGGTTCTATGGAAGGGTCCTATAAATCAGCACTGAATGTGTCCGTACCGCTCGGACTACAATACCTATGTGATTATACAGAACTAAGTATGCTAGAAATAAGTATTAAGTATGATTATATAAGCTAGATGTATGTAAGCAGTAAGTTACACTTCAGGCACTAATTCTATACACTAATATATGATTATATATGAAAGATTATATGAAGGAAACAGCTGAGCATAACACTATAAACCAAGATATTCTTCAGGCACTAATTGTGCCTGGGGTCTGGACAGTTCTCCTTCCTCTGTTTCCCATGGGGGGTGTTACCCACAAAAGAGGACCCAGAAGCCTGGCATGCCAGCAAGAACTTCTTACCAGTCAGACTTCTGGCCCCTCTCTCCCTCACTGCCTAGCTCCCACCCCGCTCTTTCTCTCTGTCTTGCTCCATCTCTCTTCCTGTGTGCATGTCTGTGCGTGTGTGTGTGCATGTGTGCGTGTGTCCCTTCAGGGCTCACTAGAAAGATGTCACCGGACCCCCACTTACCCAAAGTTAGCCTTTAGGTCGGGGGTTTCCTCCCTCTAGTCCCTCCTGTGGTTGCCAGAAATATGTCGCTGGACCGCACCACCTTCCCAAAGTTAGCTTTTGGGTCTGGGGTTTTTCTTCTGTGGTCGCCAGAAAGATGTTACAGGAAAGGGGTCCCGATCCCGACACCCAGAGAGGGTTCTTGGATCTCAGGCAAGAAGGAGTTCAGGGCGAGTCTGAAAAGTGAAAGCACGTTTATCAGGAAGGAAAAGGAATGAAGAAGGCCACTCCACAGGCAGAGCAGCCCAGGGCCGCTGGTCGCCCTTTTTGATGGTCGTTCCTTGGTGACACGCTAAACTCGGGGTGGATTATTCACGCCTCCCCTTTTTAGACCACGCGGGATAACTTCCTGACGTGGCCACGGCATTTGTAAGCTGTCACGGTGCTGGCGGGGGTGCAGCGGTGAGGAGCGGTCACTCTCGTGTCCATCCTGGTTTTGGGGGGATTTGCCGGCTTCTTTACTGCAGGCTGTTTCATCAGCAAGGTCTTTATGACCTGTGTCTTGTGCTGACCTCCACCTTCACCCAGTGGCTTTCAGCCTCTTTACC
>NW_022452461.1:0-1200 GCF_009761245.1 Sapajus apella
TGGTAGAATTCAGCTGTGAACCCATCTGGACCTGGGCTTTTTTTGGGCGGAAAGCTCTTATTTGCTGCCTCAACTTCTGACCCTGCTTGGGTCTGTTCAGGGTTTCGGCTTCTTCCTGATTTAGGCTTGGCAGGAGGCAAGTGTCCAGGAATTTATCCATTTCTTCCAGGTTTATTAGTTTATGTGCATAGAGTTGTTTGTAATAATCTCTGATGATGGTTTGAATTTCTGTGGAATCTGTGGTGATATCCCCTTGATCGTTTTTTATGGCATCAATTTGGTTATTCTCTCTTTTCTTTTTTATTAATCTGGCTAGAAGTCTTTCTATATTGTTGATCTTTTCAAAAAACCAGCTCCTGGATTTATTGATTTTTGAAGTGTTTTTTGTGTCTCTATCTCCTTCATTTCTGCTCTGATCTTAGCTATTTCTTGTCTTCTGCTAGACTTTGAGTATTTTGATCTTGCTCCTCTAGTTCTTTCAGTTTTGACGATAGGGTGTCAATTTTTGATCTCTCCTTGCTTCTCATGTGGGCACTTATTGCTATATATTTTCCTCTAGCGACTGCTTTAAATGTGTTCCAGAGATTCCGGTATGTTGTGTCTTCATTCTCGTTGATTTTGAAGAACATCTTTATTTCTGCCTTCATTTCATTGTTTATACAGTCAACATTCAAGAGCAAGTTGTTCAGTTTCCATGAAGCTGTGTGGTTCTGAGTTAGTTTTTGAATTCTGAGTTCTAACTTGATTGCACTGTGGTCTGAGAGACTGTTTGTTATGATTTCCGTTCTTTTGCATTTGCTGAGGAGTGATTTACTCCCAATTATGTGGTCAATTTTAGAGTAGGTGTGATGTGGTGCTGAGAAGAATGTATATTCTGTGGATTTGGGGTGGAGAGTTCTGTAAATGTCTATTAGGTTTGCTTGGTCCAGGTCTGAGTTCAAGTCCTGGATATCCTTGTTAATTTTCTGTCTGGTTGATCTGTCTAATGTTGACAATGGGGTGTTAAAGTCTCCCACTATTATTGTGTGGGAGTCTAAGTCCCTTTGTAAGTCATTAAGAACTTGCCTTATGTATCTGGGTGCTCCTGTATTGGGTGCGTATATATTTAGGATCGTTAGCTCTTCTTGTTGCATTGATCCTTTTACCATTATGCAATGTCCCTCTTTGTCTCTTCTGATCTTTGTTGCTTTAAAGTCTAAT
>NW_022452462.1:0-1200 GCF_009761245.1 Sapajus apella
ATTGTAGTTACAAGTTTATTATGTGTATTATTGAACATAGAAGTTTTCAGAAGACATCTATATCCCCTAGATGTCTTCTTAAAACTTCTATGTTCAATAATACACATAATAATAATGCATCTCTTTATTATGAGTAAATGTGAATGTATTATAGTTACATGAGAATTCTCTTCATCTTGCTTAAATTATCTAGAAGTGAGAAATAGGACTATTAGTGAAATGCATGAAAATTTTCTATAATAGACTATTTTTTGAACAGGTAATATATACACATGAATTAAAAGTTTAGTTTCTCTCCTATCTTGTCTGCCATCCATCTAGTTTCCTTCCCTGGCGGCACCAATATTATTAATTATGTTTGTGAAAAAAAGCACACACACACACACATATAATTATATATATATACACACATATATACATATATATACACACACACATACCTCCCTCTGTTTTTGTACAGATGGTGGATAATTATAGACTACTCTTGCATTTTGCCTTTTTTAAACTTAATACCCCTATCTTGGAAATCATTCTATGTCAGTACATTAAAGACTTTCTCCTTGTTTTTATTGAATAGTGTGACTGAATAGTATGCTGTTGTATGGCATACCATGACTTCCTGAGTCCTCTAATGATGAACATTTAGTTGTATCTAATCTTTTGCATTTATAAACAGTGCTGCAAAGAATAATCTGTAATCTATTATTTTGCACATATATGAATAAATTAATTCCCAGAAATTGACGTTTTGGGTTAAAGGTTATGTGTCTTAACATTGATATTAATAGATTTTGCCAGATTGTTCACCTTGGAGATTTTAAAGAAATCCAACCTGCAATGCAAGATATGTTTTTGTTTGTGTTTTGAGACAAAGCACTATTGCCCAGGCTATAGTGGCGCAATCTCGGCTCACGGCGACCTCTGCCTCCCAGGCTCAAACCATTCTCCTACCTCAGCCTCCCAGGTAGCTAGGACTCCAGGTGCAGCTGCATACCACCATGCCTGGCTGATTTTGTATTTATTTTGTTATTTTTTTTTGAGATGAGGTCTTGCTTTGTCGCCTGGGCTGGAGTGCAGTAGCGTGATCTCGGCTCACTGCAGCTTCTGCCTCCCAGGTTCAAGCAGTTCTCCCACCTCAGCCTCCTGAGTGGCAGGGATTACAGGGGCATGCCACCACACCTGGCTATTTTTGCATTTTTA
>NW_022452463.1:0-1200 GCF_009761245.1 Sapajus apella
AAATGCACCTGTTGAAAGATTTTTCTGCATGAGTAAGACTTGTTGCAACTTTTGAGAATATACGGTTTAGAAAGACAACTTTCCCTAATAAATCACCTGTGGCAAACAGGAATTCTCTCCTCCAAAGACCTCCAAACCACATTGAAAATGAGGGTCATCTGTCTCACACATATTTATTGCCAATTTGATGTGCACAGATGCCTCTGAAAGTCTTTGAATACTAAATGTTTCTACAGTGTCACCTTGCTCTTCCTTTTCAGAAAGAAATTCGTTGCCAACCTCCACATTTGAGATCTTGGCCTTTCCACTATGCCTACATCAGGAGCTTTAGCCTGCAGCCTGGTCAGTGTTGTCAGGCCAATGCGATGTCATCGGCACTTGGTCCAGTAATCCAAGGCTTTCTTTAGTCACTTATGCTCTACTCATTTCCAATATAATGAAGGTCTTCAACGTGGGAGTTGAAAGCCCAAACCGTTTCAATTCATGGGTGGAAAACACGCATGAAAGTGTTTTACAACACATAAACAACTTTATAAACAGTATAGCCAAGCAAAGATAGAATGTTACATGCATAGAAATCATGCATAAAGGCAGAAGTATTCACCAGAATGTAAGATTGTGAACTGAGGGGGTGGAGCAGGCTGTGGATTACCTGAAGTCAGGAGTTCAAGAACAGCTCGGTCAACATGGTGAAACCCTGTCTCTACTAAATATACAAAAACTAGCCAGGCGTGGTGGCAGATGCCTGTAGTCTCAGCTACTCCAGAGGCTGAGACAGGAGAATCTCTGGAACCCAGGAGGGGGAGGTTGCAGTGAGCCAAGATAGTGCCATTGCCTTCTAGCCTGGGTGACAGAGTGAAACTCTGTCTCAAAAAAAAAAAAAAATAGTGCCCACATTTTTCAGGAAGCAGCTCAGCCGAGTTGAAGAGGCAAAAAGCCAATCAAGTCACAGGTGCCTATATCAGGTTCTCAGCTCTGATCATTCTGGCTGCTGGTTTCTCTTACCACCTCAGCTGAGCACCTTTACTCTGACAGAGAGAAAGAATTCCACACACCCCAAGGAAATTTGGCAGTTATATCTCCCATCTCTCTAGATCTCTGCCACTTTTCTCTGCTACTAAAGAGAGAAGGGGAAAATTACAAGCCAGCCATTAACTATAATTATCATCTTGATCTCTAGCAACCAGAGCCAGAGAGACA
>NW_022452464.1:0-212 GCF_009761245.1 Sapajus apella
ATCTTACTGCTAATTCTTAGGTGTCTGTATATGGCTGGAAATATCTCTTTCTAGATGCACCAAAGAAAGCGTTTCTGATCTGCTACATTCACACATCTGTTTAACTCTGTAGGTTGAATATACACCTTGACATTCATTCTGCTAGATAGCTCCGTTTTTGTTTTAGAGCCAGATATTTCTCATGACACCCTGTACTCCCATTCACTCAGGAA
>NW_022452464.1:222-1200 GCF_009761245.1 Sapajus apella
GAGACGTTTCTACTGTGGTTTAGACGCGATCTTACCGCTAATTCTTAGGTGCCTGTATATGGCTGGAAATATCTCTTTCTAGATTCTCCAAAGAAAGGGTTTCTGAACTGCAACATTCACGTATTTGTATTCTTTTGCAAGTTGAATATGCACCTTGACAATTATTCTGCTAGATAGCTCCGTTTTTGTTTTAGAGCCAGATATTTCTCATTATACCCCTATACTCCCATTCACTCAGGAATATCCAAACGGAGCTTTTAGAAGAATCGTGTTTCTAACACGCTGAATCTAAACACAGATGCAACTTCCTAAGGTGAACGAACACACAGCAGAGCAGTTTGAAAGATACGTTTCTCCTTTGGTTTAGACGTGATCTTACCGCTAAATTTTATGTGTCTGTGTATGGCTGGAAAAATCTCTTGGTAGATTCTCCAAAGAAAGGGTTTCTGAACTGCTACATTCACACATCTGTTTAACTCTGTAAGTTGAATGTGCAACTTGACAATCATTCTGCAAGATAACTCCGTTTTTGTTTTGGAGCCAGATATTTCTCATTACAGCCTATACTCCCATTCACTCAGGAATATCCAAATGTAGCTTTTAGAAGAATCGTGTTTCTAACACCCTGAATCTAAACAGAGATGCAACTTCCTAGGATGAATGAAAACACAGCAGAGCAGCTTGAAGGAGAGGTTTCTCCTGTGGTTTAGACGCAATTTTACCGCTAATCCTTATGTTTCTTTAAGGCTGGAAATATCTCTTCTAGATTCTCCAAAGAAAGGGTTTCTGAACTGCTACATTCACACATCTTTTTAGCTCTGTTAGTGGCATATACACATTGACAATCATTATGCTAGATAGCTCCGTTTTTGTTTTAGATCCAGACATTTCTCATTACACCCTATGCTCCCATTCACTCAGGAATATCCAAACGTAGCTTTTAGAAGAAACGTGTTTCTAACTCGCTGAATCTAAACA
>NW_022452465.1:0-681 GCF_009761245.1 Sapajus apella
TTCCCTAAGGGAGCCTCCAGGCCACAGGATTGGAGTAGAGCCAGGTAAATTTGGAGTTGAGGAAAGGAAGCCAGAAACAGAGAGGCCCAGACGTGTGAAGACCAGAGAATAGACAGTGGATGGCAGAACACTGATCAGAGAGATAGCCCCACAGATGGCAGGAGGGAGACCCAGGCTTAACAGAGTGCAGGTCAGTGAGAGGGAGACCCAGGCTTCACAGAATGGGTATCAGTGAGTGGGACACCCAGGCTTCGCAGAGTGCAGGTAAGTGAGAGGGAGACCCAGGCTTCACAGAATGGGTGTCAGTGAGAGGGAGACCCAGGCTTCACAGAGTGCAGGTAAGTGAGAGGGAGACCCAGGCTTCACAGAGCGGGCGTCAGTGAGAGGGAAACCCAGGCTTCACAGAGTGCAGGTAAGTGAGAGGGAGACCCAGGCTTCGCAGAGTGCAGGTAAGTGAGAGGGAGACCCAGGCTTCACAGAATGGGTGTCAGTGAGTGGGAGACCCAGGCTTCACAGAGTGGGCGTCAGTGAGTGGGAGACCCAGGCTTCACAGAGTGCAGGTCAGTGAGAGGGAGACCCAGGCTTCGCAGAGTGCAGGTCAGTGAGAGGGAGACCCAGGCTTCACAGAATGGGTGTCAGTGAGTGGGAGACCCAGGCTTCACAGAGTGGGCGTCAGTGAGT
>NW_022452465.1:781-1200 GCF_009761245.1 Sapajus apella
CAGGCTTCAGAGAGTGCAGGTCAGTGAGTGGGAGACCCAGGCTTCACGCAGTGCAGGTCAGTGAGTGGGAGACCCAGGCTTCAGAGAGTGCAGGTCAGTGAGTGGGAGACCCAGGCTTCACGCAGTGCAGGTCAGTGAGTGGGAGACCCAGGCTTCAGAGAGTGCAGGTCAGTGAGTGGGAGACCCAGGCTTCACGCAGTGCAGGTCAGTGAGTGGGAGACCCAGGCTTCACGCAGTGCAGGTAAGTGAGTGGGAGACCCAGGCTTCAGAGAGTGCAGGTCAGTGAGTGGGAGACCCAGGCTTCACAGAGTGCAGGTCAGTGAGAGGGAGACAGGGCAAGTTGGGCGTGAGGACACACCCTACTTGTGGGAGCTCTCTTCAAAATCTGAAACTATCAAAAATACACAAAATATTTGTCT
>NW_022452466.1:0-1200 GCF_009761245.1 Sapajus apella
CTCAAAGAAGTGTGTAGTGACAATAGCTATCAGAACACGCTAAAGAAGCCACACTGCTTCCCCCTTTACCTAGAAAAGGAAGCTTCTAGGCTACCTCCTCCTCCTCAACTGTGGCATCTTGGTATTGCTGGTATTCTGACACCAGGCCATTAAGGTTGCTCTCGGCCTCGGTGAACTCCATCTCATCCATGCCCTCGCCTGTGTACCAGTGCAGGAAGGCCTTGTGCCTGAACATAGCTGTAAACTGTTCGGAGACATGTTTGAAGGGCTCTTGGATCGCTGTGTTGTTACCAATGAAGGTGGCCGACATTTTTAGCCCCCAGGGTGGGATGTCACAGATAGCTGTTTTCACGTTGTGAGGGAGCCACTCAGCAAAGTAGCTGCTGTTCCTATTCTGAATGTTGAACATTTGCTTATCCACCTCCCTCATGGACATGCGACCTCTAAAAATGGCAGCCACGATTAGGTGGCGGCCATGACTGGGGTCACAGGAGGTCATCATATTCTTAGCATCAAAGAGTGGCTGAGTGAGCTCAGCCACAGTCAGGGCCCGGTACTGCTGGCTGCCCTGGCTGGTCAGTGGGGCAAAGCCGGGCATGAAGAAGTGCAGCCGGGGAAATGGAACCATGTTCACGGCCAGCTTCCGCAGGTCGGCATTCAGCTGGCCCGGAAAGCGCAGGCACGTGGTGACCCCACTTCTTCTTCTTTTTTTTTTTTTTTTGTCAAGTAATGACACTTAATCTTTGCTTTCAGATAGCCAAGTTATTTCCTGGTGTTGATTTTTAACACCAGGAAAACCCTTAAAAAAAAAAAAAAGACGATCAGTGAACTTGTTAGTGAGGTTGCTACTTTCTTACTAACATATAGGCAGACCTCGTCTGTGCTTCACAAACACTACATTTTTTTACAAACTGAAGGTTTGTGGAAATCTTGCATCAAGCATGTCTATCAGCACCATTTTGTTCAACAACCCAGGTTCATTTGTGTCTCTGTGTCACATTTTGGTAATTTTGTAATATATCAAAGTTTTTATTACTATTATCTGTTAAGATGATCTGTGGTCAGTGATTTTTGATACTACAATTGTAATTGTTTTGTTATACCATGAACTGCACCTATGTAAGATAGCACACATAATCAACAAATGTATATATTCTGACTGCTCCATAGACTAATGATAGCCCAGTCTCTTTCCCTTTC
>NW_022452467.1:0-1200 GCF_009761245.1 Sapajus apella
AGGGACATAGATAAAGCTGGAAGCCATCATCCTCAGCAAATGAACACAGGAACAGAAAACCAAACACCACATGTTGTCACTCATAAGTGGGAGTTGAACAATAAGAACACATGGACAAAAAGAGGGGAACCTCACACACTGGGGCATGTCAGGGGTAGGGGGCAGGGGAGGGAGAGCATTAGGATGAATACTTAATGCATGTGGGGCTTAAAACTTAGATGATGGATTCATAGGTGCAGCAAACCACCATGACACATGTGTACCTGTGTAACTAACCTGCACATTCAGCACATGTATCCCAAACTTAAAGTAAAATTAAAAAAAACAAACCTCGGAATCAAGATTGCTAACGTACTGTGTGATATTTTGGCAACAGTGTTCGAAAGAGTTTGACTTTTAATTCAGCTTTCTTGTCATGTCTTTTACAGAATTTGCCATCATGATTTTCCCAGTTAAAAGACAGCAGTGTGAGCGTGTTCTTGTACACAGAAAATTGAAGTTACTTCTATTTAAAATATAGATAGACTCACAGGGAGACAATAAGCATGGACGTTTGCATGATGGAAAGATATTACTTGCATTAGTTTTTAGGTGACGGTTGTTTTACCCGTGGCGCAGTGCACACATGTGACATGCGCAGACGGCTGCCTTCTTACAAACACTGTTACCACCACCCAGATGTAAATCCCCAGCAGTCCCTATGCAGCTAATTTCCGGGCAGTAACCCCAGGACGTACCTACCTTGATCATGATCAACACATTTTAACTTTATTTTTAAACATCATATAAATGCAAACCTACAGTATGTACTCTTTTGTTTCTGGTTGAAAATGACATGTGAATATGTGAATTTCACCCATGTTCCACGTGATGAAGCGTTTGTTATTTTGTACTGCTGAGTCAGTGTATAACATTGTAGAAAGTTGGCACAACTAGTTTACACCTCCGTGTTTTTTACATTCACTCTGCTGTTTCTCATGATGGTTGCTTGAAACAAGGCTTCTCTGTAAAGTCCCCCACGTGGCCACCAATATCCTCGGCTCATATATGTCTCTTGGACGTAGATGGCAGGAGTGGGACTGTAGGGTCACAGGTGCTGATGACTGTAGTACACACTAGAAAGCCATTTATCAAAATGGTTGAAACTAAGTATGTTCCCAGAGTAACCTGACAGTTCAAGTTCCTCCACATCCTCACCAC
>NW_022452468.1:0-1200 GCF_009761245.1 Sapajus apella
ATGGAATTAAAACAAGGAAAACAATACAAAGATTAACAAAACAAAAAGTTTTTTGAAAAGAAAATCGACAAACCTTTAGGCAGACTAAGATCTAAATATATAAAATCAGAGATGAAAACAGAGACATTACAACCAATACCACAGAAATTCAAAAGATCATTAGAGGCTACTATGAGCAACTACGTACCAATAAATTGGAAAACTCAGAAGAAATAGACAAATTCCTAGACACATGCAACCTACCAAGATTAACTATGAAGAGATTCAAAACCTGAACAGACCAATAACAAGTAATAAAATAGAAGCCGAAATAAAGTCTCCCCACAAAGAAAAGCCCAAGACCCCATGGCTTCGCTGCTGAATTTCATTTAGCAAACATTTATCTATTTATTCATTCATTCGTTCATTCACTCACTCATTCATTCAGACGGAGTTTTGCTCTTGTTGCCCAGGCTGGAGTGCAGTGGTGCAATCTCGGCTCACTGCAACCTCCACCTTCCGGTTTCAAGCAATTCTCCTGCCTCAGCCTCTCAAGTAGCTGAGATTACAGGCGCCCACCATCACACCCAGCTAATTTTTGTATTTTTAGTAAAGACGGAGTTTCACGATGTTGGCCAGGCTGGTCTTGAACTCCTGACCTCGTACTCCGCCTGCCTCAGCCTCCCAAAGTGCTGGGATTACAAGCATCAGCCACCTCGTCCAGTTTGCTGGGATTACGGGCATCTGCCACTGCGCCTGTCCTAACAAACACTTAAAGAACACCAATCCTGCTCAAACTATTCTGAAAAATAGAGGAAAAAGAAAAATCTCCAAACTCACTCTACAAGGCCAGTATTATCCTGATACCAAAACCAAACAAAGGCACATTAAAAAAAAAAAAGAAAACAATAGGCTAACATCTTTGATGAACATTAAGGCAAAAATCCTCAACAAAATACTAGCAACCTGAATCCAACAATACATTAAAAGATCATTCACCATGACCAAGTGGGATTTATTTATCCCAGGGATGCAAAGATGGTTGAACATAGGCAAATCAATCAATGTGATACATCATATCAACAGAATGAAGGACAAAAACCACGTATTTTCAGGCCGGGTGCGGTCGCTCATGCCTGTAATCCCAGCAATTTGGGAGGCCGAGGCGGGTGGATCACCTGCGGTCAGGAGTTCGAGACCAGCCTGACCAATATGGTGAAA
>NW_022452469.1:0-1200 GCF_009761245.1 Sapajus apella
TCTTTTGCAAGAAAACATTGAGGTTACAATTTTGCAGATAATTTTTAGACAATACTATATGCATTTAATAGGCAGTTGTTTTTGTTAAGCCAGTTAACAAAACTTTTCTCTAGTTATTTAAAAATATCACACTGAGCTACTAGAATGGCTCCAAATTCTTGTTTTGAAACACATGCAGGTGGGTTCCTATGCTAATGTCCAAACAGGGCACGGCTGCTTGCAATCCTTTCTGAATCCAGCACCCCAAGTTTGGGATGAGGAGAAAGGCGATGACCTCCTCTGTACTTGTGCAGCTGACTCAGGGCTCATTCTTGAGTGTTCCATTGCACAACTCAGACTTCATGCTTACTTCCAAGATACCACAATAGTGATCAGATGACAGAAATGATGAATGCTATTTATTAGATGTCATTATTATGTGGCACGAATACTCTTTACACCTCCAACGGTAGAAAGATCAGAGAGAGACATCTTGGCTAAGCTAAGCTCATTTTATGAGATGCCTTCTGGTAGGGTGCCGGCCTTACACACTGTTTCTTCTGAGTTGAGTTAGAAATGAAACCACAAGGTGCTCAGTATCTGTCACCCCTGGCCACAACAGAATGTGGGGATAAGTTGAATGCACTGAGAGGGGAACAGGCTGGAAGCAACCCTCCGCTGCATGATTATTCACCTGTCCTGGCCAAAGGTTTTCTTTTTGTTTGTTTGAGACAGGGTCACACCGGCTGAAGTGCAGTGGCATGATCCTAGCTCACACCAGACTCAACCTCCCAGGCTCAAGTAACCCATGCACCTAAGCCTTTCAAGGCTTGGAGCTACAGGCTCATGCCACTCAGCTGGGAGATTTTTAAAAATTATTTTTGTAGAGACAGGGTCTCACTTTTTGCCCAGTCTGGTGTTAAACTCCTGTGATCAAGTGGATACTCCCACCTTGGCCTCCCAAAGTGCTGGTATTACAGACATGAGCCACTGTTTCCAGCACTTGGTCAAATGTTTAGATAAATAAAAAACTAGAGTAATCTTACCACTCTCATAGTAATCACTGTAAAGACTTAATTGTATGAAATCAATACCTCAACAGCACATTTGGTTTCTTGCTTTTAAAGTTTCAGTGTTTTATCCACTGGCTAAGTCAACAAATGCTTGAAGTTCCCCGGTATGGAAAGCAGTTAGGATATAAGCAGATATGTGGTTTTCTCA
>NW_022452470.1:0-1199 GCF_009761245.1 Sapajus apella
GGCATAAGAGACTTACTTTAGAGTCAGAGACATAAATAGGTTGAAAGTACAAGATTGGAAAAAAAAAAAAAATTCCATCTAAACAGTAACGAAGAGAGCCAAAATAGCTATATTAATATCAGACAAAATGGACATCAAGACAAAAATTGTTGAGACAAAACTCATATGTATCATTCTATGATGATGAAAAGGTCCATCTATCAAAAAGATATAGCAATTATAAAGGTAAATGTAGTAAACCACAGAACTCCAAAATACATAAAGCAAAAATGGACAGAACGTTACAACATGAACTTCCAAAACACAAGAATGCGCTAACTGTGTTCAATCAGTAAAAACATACAAAAACAATTTTGTTTTTATTCTATTCACTTATCCTCTTTTTTCTTTTATTTTTTTTCCTATAGTTTTGAGCAAAACAAAAACAATTTTTTTTTTTGAGACAGAGTGCCGTGTCTCCCAAGCTGGAGCACAGTCGGCTCACTGCAACCTCCGCCTCCCAGGTTCAAGCGATTCTCCCACCTCAGCCTCCTGAGTAGCTGGGATTACAGGCATCCGTCAAGAGGCTGGGCTAATTTTTGTATTTTTAGTAGAGATGGGATTTCTCCATATTGATCAGGTTGGTCTAGAACTCCTGGCCTCAAGTGATCTGCCCACCTCGGCCTCCCAAAGTGCTGGGATTACAAGTGCAAACCACCATGTCTGGCCAATTTTTCTTTTTTTTTTTTAGTCAGAGTCTCACTCTCTCACTCAGAGTGGAGTGCAATGGCACCATCTTGGCTCACTGCGATCTCTGCCTCCCAGGTTCAACCGATTCTCTGCCTTGGCCTCCTGAGCATCTGGTATTATAGGCATCACCACTATACCTGGCTAATTTTTGTATTTTAAGTAGAGATGGGTTTTCTCCATGTTGGCCAGGCTGGTCTCAAACTCCTGACCTCCGGTGATCTGCCCACCTCAGCCTCCCAAAGTGCTGGGATTACAGGTGTGAGCCATCTTGCATAGCCCCCCAAAATTTTTCTAATTAGAAAAAGAATCCAGGCACAGTGACTCATGCCTGTAATCCCAGCACTTTGGGAAGCCAAGGTGGGCAGATCACCTGAGGTTAGTAGTTCGAGACCAGCCTGGCCAACATGGAGAAACCCTTTCTCTAGTAAAAAATACAAAATCAGCTAGGCATGTTGGTGGGTGCCTGTAGT
>NW_022452471.1:0-1199 GCF_009761245.1 Sapajus apella
TAGTGGTTTTCAGTACCAGCTAAAAGAATTTTAAAATGTTGACCATTAATATTACTAAAGTAATGTGCTACCATTTATAAGAAATATAAATGTTGACCATTTATAGTCCTTTATATTACATTAATATACCATTTATATTACACACATCATTAAATAAAATAAATAGTAAACATTTATGTTACTGAAGTAATGTGCTATAGAAACCCTAAAGGGGTTTCTGTAACATTAAATTGATGGCTCTCTAGTGCAGTCCAGAATCACCTGTAGGGCTTGTTGGACCACAGATTGCTAGTTTCCACTCAGTTTCTTACTCAGCAGGTCTTGGTGGGGTCTGAGAATTTGCATTTATAATAAGTTCTTAGACACAACTGATGCTGATGGTTCAGGAACCATAATATGAGAACCATGGTTAAGCCTCACACTACAGCATTCCTATAATGAGAGCCACCTTTGCAATTCTTGCAACTTGTTGGCTGCAAGCTATAGCCATAGGCAACTTCTCTAGCAATATAAACCTCTAGATAAAAGAAACACTCGAAAATCATAATAGAAAAATATAGAGTCAATGAAAAATGTTTTTTCCAAATGAGAATGTGTTGTACAGCCTCAAAAGAATATTTTCATGTAGACAGCACTAAAATAACAAGATAAAACTGACAGTAAAACTTAAAATGGCCTTTATCAACAAAAACACTTTCACACCTGAGGTAAAGGGCTACCTATTTCCCTGGATTTTTTTCAGATCTTAGCTTTCACTTAAATGACATTGTCATTTTGCTTATACTAGCAGAACCTAGAAACTTGATTCCTGCTTACTGGGGCAAACCAAAGGAGTTATTTCCAATTATTTTCAGTTTAGTTTGTTCATGTGTAATAGAAATGATTTAAAAGCCAGGTTTTGGGGAAAACTATCATAAATGTATTTAATAATTGCTGCCTCATCATCCATTTTCAGGCCTGACCTAAGTTGTCTGAAGCCCAGTCTCACTGTATCCCCTCTGGTCTGGGTAACACTCCCCCTCCCTGAGTGGGTGTGATGTGGCCCATTTGTTCTCCATCCCACTGAGCCAGAACCCACACATCACACAGCTGCTGATCATGATAAAACCTAATGGTCAACACCAGAGTCCTGTAAATAAGCCCAGCTCCACGTGTTCTCTTAAATCAGCGAAGCCACACCCTCACGGGAAAGCCCGAGA
>NW_022452472.1:0-443 GCF_009761245.1 Sapajus apella
TGTATACGGCTGGAAATATCTGTTTCCAGATTCTCCAAAGAAAGGATTTCTGAACTGCTACAAACATACATCAGTTTAACTCTGTATGTCGACCGTATAGCTTGACAACCATTCTGCTAGATATCTGCGTTTTTGTTTTAGAGTGAGATATCTCTCAGTAATGCCTATAGTCTCAGTCACTCTGGAATATCCAAACGCAGCTTTTAGAAGAAACGACTTTCTAACTTGCTGAATCTAAACATAAATGCCACTTAGTAATGTGAACGAAAACAAAGCAGAGCACTTTGAACTAGATGTTTCTCCTGTGTTTTAAACTCAATCTCACTGCTAGTTCTCATAGGTCTCTGTATGGCTGGAAATGACAGTTTCCAGACTCTCCAAAGAAACGATTTCTCAACTGCTGCACACACACATCAGTTTAACTCTGTAAGTTGATTGTACGC
>NW_022452472.1:543-1199 GCF_009761245.1 Sapajus apella
GGAATATCCAAACGCAGCTTCTAGAAGAAACGTGTTTCTAACTCGCTGAATCTAAAGATTGATGCAACTTCCTAAGGTGAACGAACACAAAGCAGAGCAGTTTAAACTAGACTTTTACACTTTGCTTTAAACGCAGTCTTACTGCTTGTTCTTATATGCCTGCCTAAGGCTGGAAATATCTGTTTCCAGATTCTCCAAAGAAAGGATTTCTGAACTGCTGCACACACACATGAGTTTAACTCTGTAAGTTGATTGTACAGCTTGACAACGATTCTGGTAGAGAGCTGCGTTTTTCTTTCAAATCAAGATATTTCACATTACACCCTACAGACTCCTTCTGTCTGGAATATCCAAACGCAGGTTCTAGAAGAAACGTGTTTCTAACTCGCTAAATCTAAAGATTGGTGCAACTTCCTAAGGGGAGCGAACACAAAGCAGAGTACTTTGAACTACATGTTTCTCCTGTGTTTTAAATGCAGTCTTACTGCTAGTTTTCAAATGCCTGTATATGACTGGAAATATCTTTTTCCAGAATCTCCAAAGAAATGATTTCTCATCTGTTCCACAGACACATCAGTTTAACTCCGCAGCTTGATTGTGCAGCTTGAAAACCATCCTGCTAGATAGCTGCGATTTTGTTTTAGAGCAAGATATTT
>NW_022452473.1:0-1199 GCF_009761245.1 Sapajus apella
GTGTGTGTGTGTGTGTGTGTTCGAGACATAGTCTCATTCTGTCACCCAGGCTGAAGTGCAGTGGTGCGAGCACGGCTCACTGCAGCCTCAACCTCCTGGGCTCAAGCAATCCTCCAGCCTCAGCCTCCTCATTAGCAGGGACTACAGGTGTGCAACACCGTGCCCAGCTAATTTGTATCTCTATCTATTTATTTATTTATTTTGAAACAGAATCTTACTGTGTTGCCTAGGTTAGAGTGCAGTGGTACAATCTCGGCTCACTGCAACCTCCTCCTCCCTCGTTCAAGTGATTCTCCTGCCTCAGCCTCCCGAGTAGCTGGGATTATAGGCATGCGCCACCATGCCTGGCTAATTTTGCATTTTTAGTAGAGCCAGGGTTTCTCAATGTTGGTCAGGCTGGTCTCGAACCCCGGATATCAGGTGATCTGCCTCACCTCAGCCTCCCAAAGTGCTGGGATTACAGGTGTGAACCACCACGCCCAGCCTCCTTTTTCCTTTCTGAATACCTATTCCGCATTCACCTTCCAGCCTTTATGGGGCTCCCTTACTTGCTCTTAGGTCTCAGCTGAAGGGTTGCCTCCTCCAGGAAGCACTCCCTGAATGCCTCACTCTGGGGTAAGTGTTCTGACTGAGAACCCCACACATGTAGTAGGTTTGAAGTGCTTTTAAAAATAATGTTTTGGGGCTGGGCGAGGTGGCTCACACCTATAATCTCAGCACTTTGGGAGGCTGAGGCGGGCGGATCACCTGAGATTGGGAGTTCAAGAGCAACCTGACCAACATGGAGAAACCCCGTCTCTAATAAAAACAAAAATTAGCCAGGCTT
Organism: Sapajus apella; assembly: GCF_009761245.1. NCBI lineage: Eukaryota > Metazoa > Chordata > Mammalia > Primates > Cebidae > Sapajus > Sapajus apella. The sequence goes on from NW_022452473.1 coordinate 827, forward strand.
GGTGGTGTGTGCCTGTAATTCCAGCTACTCGGGAAGCTGAGGCAGAAGAATCACTTGAACCCAGGAGGCAGAGGTTGCAGTGAGTCAATTATCATGCCATTGCACTCCAGCCTGGGCAACAAAAGTGAAATTCTGTCTCAAAAAAAAAAAAATAATAATAATAATGTACTTGGCTGGGCATCATGGCTCATGCCTGTATCTGAGCACTTTGGGAGGCTGAGGTGGGAAGTCAGGAGTTTGAGACCAGCCTGGGCAATGTGGTGAAACCCCATCTCCACTAAAAATACAAAAATTAGCTGGGCATGGTGGCTCACGCCTCTGATCCCAGCTACCTGGGAGGCTGAGGCAGGAGAATCACTTGAACCCAGGAGGC
>NW_022452474.1:0-1199 GCF_009761245.1 Sapajus apella
ACCTGGGAGGCAGAGGGTGCTGTGAATTGAGATTGTGCCACTGCAATCCAGACTGGGTAACAGAGGGAGGCTACATTTCAAATAAAAGAAGTCTTCTACTCTTTAAAAATCATAGAAAATAGGCTATTGTAGATAAAAGTAGAAAAGAAAATTATAGTTCATATATTTATATTTTAGGTTTTAATAAACAGTCATTAAAAGACAATTATAAAGTCACTTTATGTGGACTTAAAAAGGTAACATCAGGCTAGGCACAGTGGCTCAGGCCTGTAATTCCAGCACTTTGGGATGCCAAGGCAGATCGATTATCTGAGGTTGCAAGTTCAAGACCAGCCTGGCCAACACGGTAAACCCCTCTCTACTAAAAATACAAAAAGTTGTCAGGCATGGTTGCAGGTACCTGTAATCCCAGCTTCTTGGGAGGCTGAGACAGGAGAATTGCTTCAACCTGGCAGAGTGGAGGTTGCAGTGAGCAAAGATCCTGCCACTTCTCTCCAACCTAGGCAAAAGAGGGAGACTCCACTTTAAAGGAAAAAAAAAAAAGTGTAACATCCTATAGTGACATCAGACAACAGATTTGGTTATCTATCATTGGAATGTATTCACAGAAGTATTTTTTTATTTTTAATCGATAAAGCAATCATACAGTTAAATAGAGCCAATAAAAAGTACTGCAGAAACCTAATCTTCTATTAACAGTGTATCCATGCGTAGTTTAAATTTTTCAAAAAATAACATAAATAAAAAGCACGTAGTATTTTAAGCAAAGTTTCTAGACTTCGGAAATTCTACACAAAGAATATGTAACAAGGTTCAGTCTTCCACATTATTAAAAAAAGATAAAACCCTCAGCATTGGCCATTAGGATGCCAGGATACATCCAGTGAGTTTTGAATTATAAAGCATTCAGCCTGACTCACTTTGAAAACTTTTCTTTTAAAATTTTCTTTCTGGGGCCTTTGATACTTGAATCTAATTTATAGTTCTCAAAACTGTTGAGTTTAGAGAAAGTGAATACCAATCTACCCTTAAGAAAAAAACTAAGTAGGCTTAAGACTTGCTTCCTAAAAATGTATGAACATTGATTGTTCAAGCCTGTTAGCCCAGCATTCTGAGAGGTGGACACAGAAAAACTGCTTTATTCCAGGAGTCTGAGACAAGCCTAGGCAACATTGCAAAATCTTGTCTCTACAAAAAAA
>NW_022452475.1:0-1198 GCF_009761245.1 Sapajus apella
GTGAGGAAGTTCTGTGCCTGGAGAGAAGACAGGGAGACAGGAGCTAGACCTAAAGAGGCCATTGTAATCATAAACCTGGGCCTGTGGAGGCTGCCGTGAGGCAGTAGCCTCATTTGAGGAGACTACCATGAGGTAGGGTATGCACCTAAATAGGCCATTGTAAGCCATGAGCTTGGCCTGTAGAGGCCGACATGGAAAAAGTTCTGGACCTGGAGATGCTGCCAGGAGGTAGGAGCAGAGCCAAAAAATTCACGCATACCATTATTGCATTGTAATATATAATGAAATAATTATAGAACTCACCATAATGTAGAATTAGTAAGCATGTTAATCTTGTTTTCCTGTGACTAGATGGTCCCATCTGAGTGTGATGGGAGAAAGTTACAGATCATCGGGTATTAGATTCTCACAGGGACCACACAACCTAGATCCCTCACATGCATGGTTTGCAATAGCGTTCATGCTCCTAAGAGAATCTAATACTGCTGCTGATCTCAGAGAAGGTGGAGGGCAGGCGGGAATGTGAGCAACAGGGAGTGGCTGTAAATACAGATGAAACTTTCCTCACTAGACATCACTCACCTCCTGTTGTGTGGCTCCTTGCAGCTCCATGGCTCAGGGGTTGTGGACCCCTGCTCAAGTACATCCAAAAGGACCCTTTCCACACCAGTCATTATAGTGGTCAACAACTTAGCTCCCAAAGCATGTGCCTCAGCTGGCATTTCATCACATTCAACAGTAAGTGGTAGCCTGAGACATTGTAAGGTCACTTCCTGGAAATCACCAGCATCCCATTTCCCATTGGCAAAAAGCTCAGTACTGCCCCTCAGATAACCAAACCTATGCCCAAATCCCATCCGTCTGGGTTTACCTCCTGGGACCCTTCCTAGCATCAACTCTGTATTAATCAGAGTCCAATCAGGAGACATACACCACTCAAAAGTTTAAAGTGGTAAAATTTAATACAGAGAATTATTCATTATAATGGGAAGAGCATAATGAGATTGGCTAGCATAAAGAGAACTCTAGAGAATTTAGGACTAGCCAAGGCCAGGCATGGTGGCTCATGCCTGAAATTCCAGCAACTTAAGAAGCCAATACAAGAGGACTGTTTGAGGCCAGGAGCTGGAGACCCACATGGGCAACAGAGGAAGACCCTGTCTCTAACCAAAAAAATAAAAATAAAAAAAATTAGCTG
>NW_022452476.1:0-1198 GCF_009761245.1 Sapajus apella
AATTATGTGACATTTGGATAACATTGAAAAGTCAAATTGTGCCATAAGTTTGGGACAATGTTGCCCACTTCTGATTTTCTTGATTATAACTGTGGGCTCTTTTCCCCATCTTCTGATGTAGTGGATTTTGTCTCTTCTGGGCTGTGTTCTTTTGCTTTAATGATGAACCATGATTTTGTAGTCTTGATGGTGGTTTCTGTTGTATTGCGCCCTTCTCCTGATGGTGGTTTGCTGTATATTATATGCAACAAGGCTGTTGGTGTACTTGTAAAACCACAGGATAAAATTTGCATGATTGAACTCTTATTGAAGCAAGTTGTCCCAACTGTGTTGCAACGTCTTCAATGGAAGTATGGGCTGCATCCTGACATGACACATCGTCTGAGTCCAGATTTTTGCTGCTGTCCAGTGACTGGTTACAACACCTCGCTTCATTATTTCTTGGTGTCAACATGCAAATTCTCAGAACAACTGTCAAGAGTAATTATCCCAGGACCCTTCTTCGTATTGGTGTCAATCTTGGTTAAGTTTGATGTTGGTATATAAAGAAAATGAATTTGTGACTTTTGAATATTCATGTGACTTTGTGGATGCTTGGGTTAATAGCTAAGCTGATAGGTGATTTAGATAGCATAGCTTGCCCATTGGGAACCATGTTGCATGAACTTTGTTTTCCCAACGATGGACGGTGATGGTTTGACTCTCCATGTAAATTTGGGTCTTGGAGGTCTTAGTATAGAGGATAGCTTTGAAGTTATTCAGCAAACTGGCTGTCTCCTGTGATGAACTGACTTAATTGGTATTCTTCATCCTTCTGACTTTGGCTACCACTTGATGCAGTGTTAATCTCCTGTCCATTAATAGGAGACTTAAGAGAGTTGGTGGAACTGGAGATCCGTATTTTGGTTCATTACTTGGTATATCCTCAGTTTTTGGTTGAGCACCTTCATGGTGTATACTAAAATGACATCTTCTGTTGGAGTGTGAAAAATGTCGGATGGAATTGCAGTTAAAGCCAGGCTACTGGAATGCTAAAACATGACTTCTTCCCTTATGATCACAATTCATATCAGCGACAACTGAGTTCACAGCATTGTGAGTTTGCAGTGTCTTTTAGGAATTTATAAGAACTGTTTTCAATGTCTTGCCAAATTCTTCAATATTGAATTTTTAAATGACACATTTGTTTCAGTGGGAA
>NW_022452477.1:0-1198 GCF_009761245.1 Sapajus apella
ACTGTAGCCTTGTAGTATAGTTTGAAGTCTGGTAGTGTGATGCCCCCTGCTTTGTTCTTTTTGCTTAGAATGGACTTGGCTATGCAGGCTCTCTTTTGGTTCCATGTGAAGTTTAAGGTGGTTTTTTCCAGTTCTGCAAAGAAGGTCATTGGTAGTTTGATGGGGATAGCATTGAATCTGTAAATTACTTTGGGCAGTATGGCCATTTTCACGATATTGATTCTTCCTAACCATGAACATGGAATGTTTCTCCATCTGTTTGTGTCCTCTCTTATTTCGTTGAGCAGTGGCTTGTAGTTCTCCTTGAAGAGGTCCTTTACATTCCTTGTTAGTTGTATTCCTAGGTATTTTATTCTCTTTGTGGCAATTGTGAATGGAAGTTTGTTTTTGATTTGAATCTCTTTAAGTCTGTTACTGGTGTATAGGAATGCATGTGATTTTTGCACATTGCTTTTGTATCCTGAGACTTTGCTGAACTTGCTTATCAGTTTCAGGAGGTTTGGGGCTGAGACGATGGGGTCTTCTAGATATACAATCATGTCGTCTGCAAATAGAGACAATTTGCCTTCCTCCTTTCCCATTTGAATGCCCTTTATTTCTTTTTCTTGCCTGATTGCTCTGGCTAGAACTTCTAATACTATATTGAATAGCAGTGGTGAGAGCGGGCATCCTTGTCTGGTGCCACATTTCAAGGGGAATGCTTCCAGTTTTTGCCCATTCAGTATGATATTGGCTGTTGGTTTGTCATAAATAGCTTTTATTATTTTGAGATACGTTCCATTGATACCTAGCTTACTGAGTGTTTTTAGCATAAAGGGCTGTTGAATTTTGTCAAAGGCCTTCTCTGCATCAATTGAGATAATCATGTGGTTTTTGTCTTTGGTTCTGTTTATGTGGTGAATTACGTTTATAGACTTGCGTATGTTGAACCAGCCTTGCATCCCCGGGATGAAGCCTACTTGATCATGGTGGATAAGCTTTTTGATGTGCTGTTGCAATCGGCTTGTCAGTATTTTATTGAAGATTTTTGCATCTATGTTCATCATGGATATTGGCCTGAAGTTTTCTTTTCTTGTTGAGTCTCTGCCGGGTTTTCGAATCAGGATGATGTTGGTCTCATAAAATGATTTGGGAAGAATTCCCTCTTTTTGTATTGTTTGGAATAGTTTCAGAAGAAATGGTACCAGCTCCTCTTTGT
>NW_022452478.1:0-1198 GCF_009761245.1 Sapajus apella
ACAACATCTTGACCTTAAGCCTCAACTGTCTCTGAAACTTCTCAAGTGATTTCCCCAACAGCCCAGCCTGCCCAACCCCAAATTCCTTCAACAAATTCATTCTTCCTTTCCATGCGGCATCATGCCCATGACACATTCCCAAAGCTTTTCTTTCACCTGTTTCCTGCAGCAGCTAAACGTGAAACTACTCCCATCAAAGAAACAGAACCCAGGAGGGATCCTGCAAAGCATTCAGCTTGCTGGCCTTGCAGTTCCCACACCCTAGACTGCCCCCTGGTGGCAGTGAAGCTCTCGGGCTCTTTTGCATATGGTTCCTAAATTCTTTCCCTGCATTATTCAAAATTATAGTAAACCTCTCTTAACTGCCTGGGATACACGTCAAGATCCGCAGTGGATGCCTAAAACCGAAGACAGTACAGAACCCTACACACTATTCTTTTTCCTGTACATACACACCTGACCCTTCTCTGGCCTTGCCCTTGTCCTGGCCCCTTTCTGGCACTGTCTTTTCGTGGGCCCTGCTCTGTCCATATCATAACTCTGGGCTTCCATGTGCCTGTCCTGCCATAGCCTGGCCCTTTCCTGGTCCTTCTCTGGCACTGGCCCTACTCTTTCTTGGATCTGTGCTATCCTAGCCCTGCCCAGCCCTGGCTTTGTGCTGGTCCTGACCTTGACCTGTGCCAAGCTCTGGCCCTACATTGTCCCTGCCCTGGCCCTCATTCTACCCTGCTTCTGATTCTGTCCTGGTCCTGGTCCTGTCATGTCACTGGCTGTAACACTGCCTCTTGTTTCTCCCTGGCCATGACCCAGCTCAGGTCCTGTCCATGCTCCAGCCTGACCTGAGTCCTGGTTCTGCCCTGGCCCTGGCCCTGACCTGCTTGAGGCCTTATCATGACACTGGCCTGACCCTGGCCCAGTACACGCTGTTCTGGCCCTTGCCCTGACTCTGGTCCTATCACTCTCTAGCCCTAGCCCTGTTGCTGGTCCTGCCATGGCCCTGGCTCTGGCCCCGAGGATCTTTCTTTGCCTTGTTCCTGACATTGCCCTTTCCTGGTCCTAGTCCCAGTGCTGGCCCTGCCCCAGCACTTCTCTGGTTCTGGTCTGTAACCTGGCCCTGCAATGTACTTGCCCTGCCTTTATCCTGTGCGACCTCAGTCTTGTCCTGCCCTGTCCCTGTGGTGACTTGGCCCTGCCATGG
>NW_022452479.1:0-285 GCF_009761245.1 Sapajus apella
TTTTGGAGAAACGTGTTTCTAACTCGCAGAATCTAAACATTGATGCAACTTCCGAAGGTGAAAAAACACTCAGTGGAGCAGTTTGAAAGAGACATTTCTCGTATGATTTAGATGCGATCTTAAACCTAAGTCTTAAGAGTCTGTATATGGCTGTAAATATCTCTTTCCAGATTCTCCAAAGAAAGGGTTGGAGAACTGCTACATTCACACAGTTGTTTAACTCTGTATGTTTAATATACACCATGAGAATCATTCTGCTACATAGCTCCGTTTTTGTTTTAGAGC
>NW_022452479.1:385-1198 GCF_009761245.1 Sapajus apella
TCCACTGTGTGTTCGTTCACCTTCGGAAGTTGCATGTTCGATTAGTTTCTGCGAGTTAGAAAGACGTTTCTCCAAAAAGCTGCGTTTGGATATTCCTGAGTGAATGGGAGTATAGGGTTTAATGAGAAATATCTTGCTCTAAAACAAAAACGGAGCTATGTAGCAGAATGATTGTCAACGTGTATATTAACCTTACAGAGTTAAACAATTGTGTGAATGTAGCAGTCCACTAAGACTTTCTTTGGAGAATTTGGAAAGAGATATTTCCAGCCGCTTACAGACGCTTAAGAATTAGCTTTAAAATCGTATCTAAATGATAGGAGAAACCTCTCTTTCAAACTGCTCCACTGTGTGTTCGTTCACCTTCGGAAGCTGCATCTATGTTTAGATTCTGCGAGTTAGAAACACGTTTCTCCAAAAAGCTACGTTTGGATATTCCTGAGTGAAGGGGAGTATAGGGTTTAATGAGAAATGTCTTGCTCTAAAACAGAAACGGGGCTATGTAACAGAATGGTTGTCAAAGTGTATATTTAACTTACAGAGTTTAACAATTGTGGAATGTAGCAGTTCACCAAGCCTTTCTTTGGAGAATCTGGAAAGAGAAATTTACAACCATATACAGACTCTTAAGAATTAGCTTTAAGATCGCATCTAAATCATATGAGAAACGTGTCTTTCAAACTGCTCCACTGTGTGTTTGTTCAACTTCGGAAGTTGCATCTATGTTTAGATTCTGCGAGTTAGAAAGACGTTTCTCCAAAAAGCTGCGTTTGGAAATTCCTGAGTGAATGGGAGTATAGGGTTTAATGAGAA
>NW_022452480.1:0-1198 GCF_009761245.1 Sapajus apella
GGTTAGCGCTCATCAAAAACATAGAATTTTATTTTTTTCATATTTGTATATGTTTATTTTAGATAACTAAAACTTCACAGAATTTAACAGCAAATAAAGTTTAAACATTTTTAGTTCATGTGTCAGAATATCATATACCCTAAATATATACAATTTTTATCTGTCAATCATACTTTAATAAAGCTGGAGGAAAAAAAAATTTTAGTTCTGTGCTTTAGCTCCAACTATCTCTATTTTACAATCTATAAAGCTCATGCCATAGTTCAGCACCAACAAGATCCATACAAAACTGTTTAAGCATCTTCTTATCCATCCTATATGATAGCTTTTGTTTGTCGTGGTTGTTTTTAAGATAAAAGTCCTACTTTCAGACCTTGAAGTGGAATCCCTCTGGTCAGAGTACAAAACTTGGGTTGTACCTTTTTATTTTCATTGAACAGATACTAGAAAAAAAAAAAAAAAAAAAAAAGGAAAAGAACTGTGTTCCACCATTGATTTAGGTTGTCAGTCTATATGTTGAATTTATAACACTGAAGCATCAGAAGTAACAAAATAATGCCCTGCCCCTATTCTTCCCCTCCATTTTAAATTTTTAAAAAGGCAATGAGAAAAATGTTTCATTTATTCTTTAAAATAAGGTGCAAAGAAGGATTACAACAACAAACGTCCTCATCCACACCTCCAATAGCAGCTCACTATTTAGCATAATCTACCATGAACTGATTCAGGGGCTCACCTAGAGCTGTATTCACAGCTCCTGAATGGACCATGTTTGCTGTACCAGAGTCCTGCTCAATGGCAGCGTCTCTCTGTTCAGAGGTCATTACAAAAATACATAGAATTTTCAAATGTGGATTCAACTGAATAAATTTGAATTTCTGTAGGAAGAATCAAAATATATGATAATCATTTTTAAAGGATTTTATTAAACCTGATAAGTTTTCCAGAAATGAATAAAAATCAGTTCTGAAACCAAAGCTGATTTTAAGAAAATTTGAAAATGTAAATCGGTCCTATCATATCCATAACATAGCTTCTCCAAAACTTTATCTTAAGAGTCATTTTAAAATAACTATTAAAACAGGTAGCTGCTATCTTAATGTTTTGAAATTAACAAAAACATTTTAAACTATGAATATCATAGTTTAAAAGAAACCAGGGGAAAAAAAGGTAGAGAAAAAAATGTGAATTCCAGTCC
>NW_022452481.1:0-704 GCF_009761245.1 Sapajus apella
CCATATAGAAATTCTTAAGAATTTCTATATGGCTGGAAATATCTCTTGCCAGATTCTCCAAAGAAAGGGTTAGTGAACTGCTACATTCACACAATTGTTTACCTCTGTAAGTTTAATATACACCTTGACAATGATTCTGCTACATGGCTCCGTTTTTGTTTTAGAGCCAGATATTTCTCATTAAACACTATAGTCCCATTCACTCAGGAATATCCAAACTCATGTTTTTGCAGAAACGTGTTTCTACCTCGCAGAAACTAAAGATAGATGCAACTTTCGAAGGTGAATGAGCACACAGTGGAGCAGTTTGAAAGAGACGTTTCTCGTATGATTTAGCTGCGAACTTATAGCTAATTCTTAAGAGTCTGTATATGGCTGGAAATATCTCTTTCCATATTCTCCAAACAAACGGTTGATGAACGGCTACATTCACACAATTGGTTACCACTGTAAGTTTAATATACACGTTGACAATCATTCTCCTACATAGCTCCGTTTTTGTTTTGGAGCCAGATATTTCTCATTAAACCCTATAATCCCATTCACTCAGAAATATCCAAACGCAGCTTTTTGGAGAAACATGTTTCTAACTCGCAGAATGTAAACATAGATGCAACTTCCGAAGGTGAACGAACACACAGTGGAGCAGTTTGAAAGAGACGTTTCTCGTATGATTTAGATGCGATCTTAAAGCTAATTATTAG
>NW_022452481.1:804-1198 GCF_009761245.1 Sapajus apella
AACTGGTTAACTCTTTAAGTTTAATATACACCTTGTCAATGATTCTGCTACATAGATCCGTTTCTGTTTTATAGCCAGATATTTCTCATTAAAACCGATACTCCCATTCACTCACGAATATCTATACGCAGCTTTTTGGAGATACGTGTTTCTAACTCACAGAATGTAAACATAGATGCAACTTCCGAAGGTGAACGAACACACAGTGGAGCAGTTTGAAAGAGACGTTTCTGGCATGATTTAGATGAGATCGTAAAGCTATTTCTTAAGAGTCTGTAAATGGCAGGAAATTTCTCTTTCCAGATTCTCCAAAGAAAGGGTTAGTGAACTGCTACTTTCACACAATGTTGTAACTCTGTAAGTTTAATATACACCTTGACAATCATTCTGCTAC
>NW_022452482.1:0-1198 GCF_009761245.1 Sapajus apella
CCAGCCTGGGCAATAGAGCAAGACTCCATCTCAAAAAAAAAAAAAAAAAAAGAAAGAAAAAGAAAAAAAAGGCCGGGTGCAGTGGCTTATGCCTATAATCCCAGCACTTTGGGAGGCCAAGGTGAGCAGATCGTCTGAGGGCAGGAGTTCAAGACCAGTCTGGCCAATATGGTAAAATCCCATCTCTACTAAAAATACAAAAATTAGCCAGGCGAGAGTGGCGCGCACCTGTAATCTCAGCTACTGGGAAGGCTGAGGCAGGAGAATTGCATGAACCTGGGAGGTGGAAGTTGCAGTGAGCTGAGATTGTGCCACCACACCCCAATCTCAGTGACAGAGTGAGACCCTGCCTCAAAAAAAAAAGAAGAAAATAGTGGTCGTGTTGCTTCCCCCAACCTTGCCATCGCCAGTGGTTTCTGAGGTTTCTGTTACCTGAGGTTAACATGGGCTGAAAGTATTACATGAAAATTCTGTGAGTGACCAGGACATGAATCATCTTTGTCCAGCTTATCTGCATGTCTACACTTCCCACCCGACAGTCACTTAGTAGCCCTTCAATTATCAGACTGACTGTCAGCGTCTCTCAGTGCTTGTGTTCAAGTAACTTTATTTTACTTAATAAGGTTCCCAAAATGCAAGAGTAGTGATACTGGCAAATCAAACAGGCCAAAGAGAAGCCATAAGGTTCTTCCTTTAAGTGAAAAAGTGAAAGTTAATGACTTAATAAGGAAAGGGAAAAAATTCATACACTAAAGCTGCTAAGATCTATAAGCTGCAGGAACTATAAGAACAAATCTATCCATGAAATTGTGAAGAAGGAAAAGGAAATTCATGCTAGCTTGCCTTTCACACCTTGAACTGCAAAAAGTCATGGCCAAAGTACATGGTAAGTGAAGCCACCTTTGCAAAAATTATAACAAAGAAAATTACTACAGTGAAAGAGATCTGACCTACCTGACTCCATCTTGCTTCTAACTTCTAAGCTGTCCTTGTTCATTCCTGGACTAGGGCGAACCAACTTTGGGAGGAACTTAGTTTATATTTTAACTTTGAAACAAAGACAAGAACAGACCTTTCCCAAAACAAATGCTCTTCTTGCCTGGGGACTAGACTGCTTTTGCAGGACTAACAAATTGCTACAAGATTTAAAATTATACTTCAGGAATCATGCAGCTAAAGGCCCCAAGGTTCTATACCT
>NW_022452483.1:0-1197 GCF_009761245.1 Sapajus apella
CTGTAAACTGTGGGTCACAGCCCATCTCTGCCCACTTTGCAGGGTTCCTGTGAGGGTCAAAGAGATGAGTCTCCCACCTCAGCCTCTTGGGTAGCTGGGACTGCAGGTGCACAGCACACTTCCTTGCTAAGGTTTTTAGAACAAGGTCATGCTATGTTGCCCTGGGTAGTGTCAAACTCCTGGGCTCAGGCAATCTGATGGTGCTGGACTCCCAAAGTGCTGGGATTACACATGAGGCGCTGCCTCCTGCCTGGATGCGTGACTTGTGAATGAAAGATCTATCCCACCTCCTCAGGGCATCGTATTCTGTTTTATCAAGATTAATACATCATGACAACTGTGACATAAAGACAGGAGGAATACTCAGTATAGATGGCTGCAAAGCTTCTCTGCTTTCTATCACTGGTAAAAGATGAACTCTTATTAGCTGGTGAAATGATTGGGATGTTTAGTGTTATTCCCAGAACAAGTGAAAAACGGTGAGAACAAGGACACACACAAGGAAAGCCGGATCACCTCCTCAGTCCTCATCTAGGAGAGGAGAAGAAAGCAGCGAGAGCATTCACATACAGGTTTTGTGAGAAGCTGAGTTTTGGGTTTCCTTGGTAAAATAGCCCAGGGATGGGAGTGCAGGGTCACAGGGTACCTGCCTGCCCTGGCCACCACCGCAGCAGACTCTGAGTGGTCCTTGCACTTCTGTTAGCCACGCTCCCCTCCAGAGTTTTCAGGGTTAGGGCAAAGGAAAGACAGGCGCGAATCCCAAAGCCTGTCACCTCTTGCCCCAGCCGCCAGGCCAAGAACCCTGCTCCCTAGCAGCTCTCCCTCTGCTGTGCCGGGACCTGGTCCTGGACATGCTCTGACTTTCTGGGGCCCAGCTTGGGGGGAAAAGGGGCCGCTGCTCTGCCAGTAAGTTCATCTCCCTGGAGCCCAGCACCCTCAATCATCAGCAAGAGATGACAACCTCTAGGCATCCAGGGGCGGGATCCGCACCATTTTGGCTCCCCTGTTCCTCCTGGGTCATTGGCGCTGGTGCATCTTCCTCCAGGATCTTTTGCCTCCGGAGGTTACCAGCAGGTGCCTGCGCGAGCAGGTTCCTCCGGAATGCCTAAGGTGCGCCCATTCATCTGTCAGAGGTCAAAGATGCATCGACGAAACAGTGCATGCGTCACCTATGGCCCAGTCAGCAGCTAGAGGAGG
>NW_022452484.1:0-1197 GCF_009761245.1 Sapajus apella
TGCGTTTGGATATTCCTGAGTGAATGTGAGTATAGGGTTTAATGAGAAATATGTGGCTCTAAAACAAAAAAGGAGCTATGTAGCAGAATGATTGTCAAGGTGTATATTAAACTTACAGAGTTAAACAATTCTATGAATGTAGCAGTTTACTAACCCTTTCTCTGGAGAATCTGGAAAGAGATATTTCCAGCCATATACAGACTCTTAAGAATTAGCTTTAAGTTCGCTTCTAAATCATACGAGAAACGTCTCTTTCAAACTGCTCCTCTGTGTGTTCGTTCACCTTCGGTAGTTGCATCTGTGTTTAGATCCTGCGAGTTAGAAACATGTTTCTAGAAAAAGCTGCGTTTGGATATTCCTGAGTGAATGGGAGTATAGGGTTTATTGAGAAATATCTGGCTCTAAAACAAAAACGGTTCTATGTAGCAGAATGAATGTCAAGCTGTATATTAAACTTACAGACTTAAACAATTTTGTGAATGTAGCAGTTCACTAACGCTTTCTTTGTAGAATCTGGAAAGTGATATTTCCAGCCATATAGAATTTCTTAAGAATTAGCTTTAAGATCGCATCTAAATCATACGAGAAACGTCTCTTTCAAACTGCTCCACTGTGTGTTCGTTCACCTTCGGAAGTTGCATCTATGTTTAGTTTCTGCGAGTTAGAAACAAGTTTCTCCAAAAAGCTGCGTTTGGATATTCCTGAATGAATGGGAGTATAGGGTTTAATGAGAAATGTCTGGCTCTAAAACAAAAACGGAGCAATGTAGCAGAATGATTGTCAAGGGGTATATTAAACTAAGAGAGTTAAACAATGGTGTGAAAGTAGCAGTTCACTAACCCTTTCTTTGGAGAATCTGGAAAGAGATATTTCCAGCCATATACAGACTCTTAAGAATTACCATTAAGATCGCATCTAAATCATACGACAATCGTCTCTTTCAAACTGCTCCATAGTGTGACCGTTCACCTTCGGAAGTTGCATCTATGTTTAGATTCCGCGAGGTAGAAACATGTTTCTGCAAAAACATGCATTTGTATATTCCTGAGTGAATGGGAGAATAGGGTTTAATGAGAAATATCTGGCTATAAAACAAAAACGGAGCTATGTAGCTGAATCATTGTCAAGGTGTATATTAAACTCACAGAGGAAAACAATTGTGTGAATGTAGCAGTTCACTAACCCTTTCTTTGGAGA
>NW_022452485.1:0-584 GCF_009761245.1 Sapajus apella
TATGTGCATGAATGGTTGTGGGTGTAGTCCAATAAAACTTTATTTATGGATACTGACATTTGAATTTCATATAATTTTTGTGTGTCATGGAATATTCCTCTTTTCTTCAACCACTTAAAAATGTAAAAAACATTCTTAGCTTGTGGGCTGTACCAATGGAGGTGTTAGATGTGTTTGTCCTGTGGCCTTAATTTTCCAAATCCTGGCAGTAGTGTCAGTGGTGGGGATGATGATGGTAGTGGTGATGGTGGTACTCCTGCTGACAGTGTCAGTGTGGGGATGATGGTGGTACTCCTGCTGATGGTATCAGTGGTGGGGATGTTGACAGTGTTACTCCTGCTGATGGAGGCAGTGGTGGGGATGGTAACAGTGGTAGTGATGGTAGTACTCCTGGTGATGGTGTCAGTGGTGGAGACAGCGGTGGTGGTGGTAATGGCGGTACTCTTGCTGATGGTGTCAGTGATGGGGATGATGATGGTGATGGTGGTGGTGATGGTGTCAGTGGTTGGGATAATGATGGTGATGGTGGTGGTGACGGTGTCAGTGGTGGTGATATAATGGTGGTTGTGGGTCTGATTTCTGGT
>NW_022452485.1:684-1197 GCF_009761245.1 Sapajus apella
GTGATGGTGGTGATGGGGTCGGTGGTGGGTTAATGATGATGATGGTGGTGACGGTGTCAGTGGTGGAGATAATGATGGTTATGGTGGTGGTGATGGTGTCAGTGGTAGAGATGACGATGGTGGTGGTGGTGATGGTGTCAGTGGTGGAGATAATGATGGTTATGGTGGTGGTGACAGTGTCAGTGGTGGAGATAATGATGGTTATGGTGGTGGTGATGGTGTCAATGGTGGAGATAACTATGGTGGTGGTGGTGATGGTGTCCGTGGTAGGGATAATGATGGTGGTGGTGGTGGTGATTGTGGTAATACCCCTGGTGATGGTTTCAGTGGTAGAGATGATGATAGTGGTGGTGGTGGTGATGGTAGTACTCCTAGTGATAGTGTCAGTGGTGGGGATGGTATTGGTGATGATGGTAGTTGCCCTGCTGGTGGTGATTATGGCATTGGCTACGGCAGTGATGCTGACTGTGGTGGTGATTATGTTCTGGAGGTGATGGGGTAGTGAAGGTAGTG
>NW_022452486.1:0-342 GCF_009761245.1 Sapajus apella
TCTCATTAAACGGAGCTATGTAACAGAATGATTGTCAAGGTGTATATTAAACTTACACAGTTAAACAATTGTGTGAATGTAGCACTTCACCAACCCTTTCTTTGGAGAATCTGGAAAGAGCTATTTACAGCCATATACAGACACTTAAGAATTAGCTTTAAGATCGCATCAAAATCCTACTAGAAACGTCTCTTTCAAACTGCTCCACTGTATGTTGGTTCAACTTCAGAAGTTGCATCTATGTTTAGATTCTGCGAGTTAGAAACACGTTTCTCCAAAAAGCTGCGTTTGGATATTCCTGAGTGAATGGGAGTATAGGGTTTAATGAGAAATATGTGACTC
>NW_022452486.1:442-1197 GCF_009761245.1 Sapajus apella
AAAATGATTGTCAAGGTGTATATTAAACTTACAGAGTTAAACAATTGTGTGAATGTAGCAGTTCACTAAGCCTTTCTTTGGAGAATCTGGAAAGAGATATTTCCAGCCACTTAAAGACTCTTAAGAATTAGCTTTAAGATCGCATCTAAATGATACGAGAAACGTCTCTTTCAAACTGCTCCACTGTGTGTTCGTTCATCTTCGGAAGTTGCATCTATGTTTAGATTCTGCGAGTTAGAAACACGTTTCTCCAAAAATCTTCGTTTGGATATTCCCGAGTGAATTGGAGTATAGAATTTAATGAGAAATATCTTGCTCTAAAAAAAAATCGGAGCTATGTAACAGAATGATTGTCAAGGTGTATATTAAACTTACAGAGTTAAACAATTGTGTGAATGTAGCACTTCACTAAGGCTTTCTTTGGAGAACCTGGAAACAGATATTTCCAGCCGCTTACAGACTCTTAAGAATTAGCTTTAAGATCGCATCTACATCATACGAGAAATGTCTCTTTCAACCTGCTCCACTTTGTGTTCGTTCACTTTCGGAAGTTGCATCTATGTTTAGATTCTGCGAGTTAGAAACACGTTTCTCCAAAAAGCTGCGTTTGGATATTCCTGAGTGAATGGGAGTATAGGGTTTAATGAGAAATATCTGGCTCTAAAACAAAAACGGAGCTATGTAGCAGAATGATTGTCAAGGTGTATATTAAACTTACACAGTTAAACAATTGTGTGAATGTAGCAGTTCACTCA
>NW_022452487.1:0-1197 GCF_009761245.1 Sapajus apella
GTCCAAGAGACATGAAAAAACCGGTGTGCAAGAGAAGATTCCTAGAAAACTATGTCAGGGAGAACTGGTGCAGGACTCCACTGGTGGACAATCTGGGCATGAATCTCCTCCCAGGAGAATAAATGACATTTTCTTCTCCCGGCTTGTGTCAGATGGAAGAAAGCATTTTCTTCTTTTCCTTTCCTTTTTCTTTTCCTTTTCTTTTTGAGACCAAGATTTGCTCCTGTTGCCCAGTCCGAAGTGCAATGGCGAGATCTCGGCTGACTGCAACCTCCTCCTCCCGGGTCCAAGCAATTTTCCTGCCTTAGCCTCCTGAGTAGTTGGGATTGCAGGCACCCATGACCTCGCCCAGCAAATTTTGTATTTTTATTTATTTATTTATTTGTTTTTTTTGCTAGACTCAGGTTTCACCGTGTTGGTCAGGCTGGTCTTGAACTCCTGACCTGAAGTGATCCCCCTGCCTCGACTTCCCAAATTGCTGGGATTACAGGCATAAGTCACCGTGCCCAGCCAGCATTTTCTTAGAGTAAAGAAAGTGAAACCATGAACTGGTTATTGAAAGAGAAAAGAAAAGTGGAGAGTGACTCTTGGCAGGAAAAAGAAGAAAAGCAAAAGGAAACAAAAGCTTTCAGCTATCTGGCTTGTTTTGGTGTTTACAATATTTGCTGGTGTCTTGCTTAGATCAGTGACATGTAGCTGAGAGGAATGTGTGTCGCATTTTTTTTTTTTGAGACAGTCTCACTATGTTGCCCAGGCTGGAGTGCAGTGGCATGATCTCAGCTCACACAATCTCTGCCTCTCAGGTTCAAGCAATTCTCCTGCCTTGGCCTCCAGAGTAGCTGGGATTACAGGTGCACACCACCACACCTGGCTAATTTTTGTAGTTTTAGTACAGATGGGGTTTCACCATGTTGGTCAGGCTGGTCTCAAACTCCTGATCTCAGGTGATCCACAGGCCTCAGCATCCCAAGGTGCTGGGATTACAGGTGTGAGCCACTGTGCCTGGCCACCTGTGTCACTTTTTACCAGAAACTTTCAGAGTCAGAAAGTGGCCAGGTGTCTCTTCTTTTTGTCACAGAACTCTTGATGTTTCCAATGCAGACAAATCCGTTAGGCTGTTGTGGATGTGTCATGTGGGACAGAAATCAATCTTGGCTGTTGTAAACTACTGAGAACGGGGGTTGCGCCAGGTGCAGT
>NW_022452488.1:0-1197 GCF_009761245.1 Sapajus apella
GATCACTGTCAGGTGGTAGCTGGGCCTGTCAGGGCCACCGGGAAGCAGATGGTAGGCCCAGAAAGTCCCACTTGAGGAAGCTTTGGATTGACATAGGAAAGGCCACCAGGAGCTGGCCAGGAGCCCAGCCACAAGAGTCTGCAGGGAGGCAGGGCATGGGCCTGTGGATGTGCCCAAGAGGAGGAGACCCGCCTGGGGAGGTGGCCAGGAGGGAGGCAGAGGCTGGGCCTCCTGGAGAGGCTCACAGGAGGCAGGAGCTGGGCCTGAGGGGGCCATTGCGAGGCAGGAGCTGGCCCTATTAGGGCTCATGTGAAGACGTTTTGCTTCTATGAGGGGCCGCTGGGAGGGCAGTAGCTGGGCCTGGAGAGGCCGACTTCAGGACCTGATGCTTGCGCCAGCCGAGGCCAGCAGGAGGAGGCTGGAGCGGGGCCAGGAGAAGCAGACATGAGGACGTTTGTGGCCTGGAGATGCCCTGAGAGGGCAGGAGCCAAGGCTGGAGAGGCCACCGTGAGGCCTGTGCTTGGTGGGCCTCGAGGGCCTGAGCTTTCGGGCCTACAGAGGCCACTGCGAGCTGGGCAGGAGCAGACTCCACAGAGGTTGCTGCGAAGCAAGGCAGGAAGGGGGCCTCTAGACGCAGGGGGAAGGAAGAGCTGGGCCCCGAGAGCTGGACATGAAGACTTCTGGGCCAGAAGAGGATGCCAGAAAGCCAACGCTGGCCTGGGAGGGCTGCCAGAAGGCATCAGCTTAGCCTAAGGGGGCCACTGGGAGTCCAGGGGCTGGGTCTGTGGATACAGGCTGTCACAGAGGCAGGTGCTGGGCCTGAGTGGAGGCCATGGTGAAGGCCACCAGCTGGGGCTGGAAGGTCCACTGGGAGGCGGAGGCGGAGGCAGAAGCAGAGGCGGACGGGGGACCCAGAGGGGCCTAGCAGAGGCAGGAGTCAGATGTGTGGACACCAGGCCTGGAGAGGAAGCTGTGGGCCTAGATATGCTGCTGGGAGGCAGGAGCTGGCCCAGGACAGTCGGTGAAAGGCATGAGCTGAGCCCAGACAGGCCAGTGCTAGGGAGGACCTGGACCTAGGTGCTAGGGAGGAGTTGGGTTCAGAGCGGTTTGTCAGAGGCACGAGCAGGGCACCAATCAGCTAGTGGGAGGGCTGCACTCTGCCTGTGGACGCAGCTGGGAGGCAGTTAGGCAGGATCA
>NW_022452489.1:0-1197 GCF_009761245.1 Sapajus apella
CACGTTTCTTCTAAGAGATGCATTTGGATATTCCTGAGTGAATGGGAGTATAGTGTTTAATGAGAAATATCTAACTCTAAAACAAAAACGGAGCTATGTAGCAGAATGATAGTCAAGGTGTATTTTCAACTTACAGAGGTATACAGATGTGTGAATGTAGCGGTTCAGAAGCACTTTCTTTGGAGAATCTGGAAAGAGATATTTCCAGCCATATAAAGACTCTTAAGATTTAGCGTTAACATCGCATCTAAAACATACGAGAAACGTCTTTTTCAAACTGCTCGACTGTGTGATCGTTCACCTTAGGAAGTTGCATCTATTTTTAGATTCATCGAGTTAGAAACACGCTTCTCCAAAAAGCTGCGTTTGGATATTCCTAAGTGAATGGGAGTATAGGGTTTAATGAGAAATATCTGACTCTAAAACAAAAACGGAGTTATGTAGCGGAATGATTGTCAAGGTATATGTTCAACTTACAGAGTTAAACAATTGTGTGAATGTAGCAGTTCACTATCCCTTTCTTTGGAGAATCTGCAAAGAGATATTTCCGTCGTTATACAGGCTACTAAGAATTAGTTTTAAGATCCCATCTAAATCACAGGAGAAACGTCTCTTTCAAACAGCTCCGCTGTGTGTTCATTGAACGTAGGAAGGTGCATCTATGTTGAGATTCAGCGAGTTAGAAACAAGTTTCTTCTAAAAGCTGCGTTTGGATATTCCTGAGTGAATGGGAATAATGGGTGTAATGAGAAATAGCTGGCTCTAAAACAAAAGCGGAGCTATGTAGCAGAATGATTGTCAAGGTGTGTATTAAACTTACAGAGTTTAACCATTTTGTGAATGTAGCAGTTCACTAACACTTTCTTTGGAGAATCTGGAAAGAGATATTTCCAGCCATATGCAGACTCTTAAGAATTAGCTTTAAGATCGCATCTAAATCATACGAGAAACGTCTCTTTCAAACTGCTCCGCTGTGTATTCGTTCACCTTAGGAAGTTGCATCTATGTTTAGATTCAGCGAGTTAGACATACGTTTCTCCGAAAAGCTGCGTTTGGATATTCCTGAGTGAAGGGGAGTATAGTGTTTAATGAGAAATATCTGGCTCTAAAACAAAAACCGAGCTATGTAGCAGAATGATTGTCAAAGTGTATGTTCAACTTACAGAGGTAAACAGATGTGTGAATGTAGCGGTTCAG
>NW_022452490.1:0-1197 GCF_009761245.1 Sapajus apella
GTTTGAACGACATGTTTCTCCTGTGTTTTAAACGCAGTCTTACTGCCACTTCTTATATGCCTGTATACGTCTGGAAATATCTCCTTCCCTATTGTGCAAAGAAAGGATTTCTGAACTGCTGTACTTACACATCAGTTTAACTCTGTAGGTTGATTGTATAGCTTAACAACCATTCTGCTAGATAGCTGCGTTTTTGTTTTAGACCAACATATTTCTCTTTACAGCCTATAGTCTCATTCACTCTGGAATATCCAAACGCAGCTATTAGAAGAAACGTGTTTCTAACTCGCTCAATCTGAACATAGAGCCAGCTTCCTAAAGTGAACGAACACAAAGCAAAGCAGTTTGAAATAGACGTTTCTCCTGTGTTTTAAACGTAGTCTTACTGCTTGTACTCCTATGCCTGAATATGACTGAAAATATCTCTTTCTAGGTTCTCCAAAGAAAGGATTTCTCAACTGCTGCACACACACATCAGTTTAACTCTGTAAGTTGATTCTACAGGTTAACAACCATTCGGCTAGATAGCTGCGTTTTTGGTTTAGATCAATATATTTCTCATTACAGCCTATAGTCTAACTCACTCTGGAATATCCAAACGCAGATTATAAAAGAAAGGTGTTTCTAACTCGCTGAATCTAAATATAGATTCAACTTCCTAAGGTGAACGAACATAAAGCAGAGGACTTTGAACTAGTCGTTTCTCCTGTGTTTTAAAGGCATTCTTACTGCTCGTTCTGGTATTCTTGTAAATGGATGGAAATACCGGTTTCCAGATTGTCCAAAGAAAGGATTTCTGAACTGCTGCACTTACACATCAGTTTAACTCTGTAAGTTGATTGTACAGCTTAACAACCGTTCTGCTAGATAGCTGCGTTTTTGTTTTAGACCAACATATTTCTCTTTACAGCCTATAGTCTCAGTCACTCAATAATATCCAAATGCAGCTTTTAGAAGAAACGTGTTCCTAACTCGCTGAATCTAAACATAGATGCCACTTGCTAAGGTGAGCAAACACAAAGAAGACCAGTTTAAACTCGACGTCTCTGCTGTGTTTTAAAGGCAGTCTTACTGCTAGTTCTCATATGCCTGTATATGGCTGGAAATATCTGTTTCCACATTATCCAAAGAAAAGATTTCTGAGCTGCTGCACACACACATCAGTTTAACTCTGTAAGTTGACTGTACAGCTTAACA
>NW_022452491.1:0-910 GCF_009761245.1 Sapajus apella
GCTTGGTATCAATCATGACTAGAGGTGACTTTATTATCAACTATCTGTATGAACACTGATTTTACAAATTTGAAACTGCTCTGAACACCAATGGTTGTTTCATCTCATGAAACCATGTTCTGAGAGGTCTTCTGAATAACTGCTTCTTATCATAGTCCACTTAGGAGGAAGAAAAGGTTAGAATATATCCACTGTTGGAGAGATAACACAATACTCACAACAAAAGATCCCTGTGTACCAAATAGCAGAGAGAGGGAACACTAGTGTTGAGTTGCATTAACAGTTTTACATGCCTGTAAGTTAGCATGACAACTACAAAGTTAGGCCACATCTCATACATTTTCAGCAGAGCAGGGGATCCTATCTTGCTGTCTGCTGAGAGACCCTCGCCTCATCCTATGGGTAGTTTTAAGAAACATCTACATATTATTTGTCCCATGACCTTGGATAAATTGCTACATTGTAAACACTTGAGATTCAGCTTTACCTTTAGAAGGACTAATCTAAATTCCAATGGTTAAACTAAAGATTCAGACTCACCATATTAAATGTGATGTTACTGTTATATTTCTTTATCGTTTTTAGGAAAAGAAACAAAACACTCTCAATAGTGTAAGCATAAAACGATTTATTGTGGTATAAAGGTCACTTACAATCTGATAGAAAGGTGTAGACAGAGATTCAGACTGAATGTTAGGGAATGATTTTCTGAACCACATTGCAAGCTGGCTCCCTAAAAGAAGATGCTGTCAGAAATCAGTAAACACTGTAATTAAACAATTCAATCAAAACTAAATATAAACTTCCATCTTTATCTAATCATGTATCATGTTTTCCTGAAATCCAGTAGGCCATCTTGGGCAGAAAACTACAAGATACTTTTAGTCTAGAGAACCTCCCACTTGAGTTA
>NW_022452491.1:1010-1196 GCF_009761245.1 Sapajus apella
AATTTTTGAGGCAAGGTCTCACTCTGTAGCTTAGGCTAGTATGCAGTGGTGCTGTCACAACTCACTTCAGCCTCCAACTCCTGGGCTCAAGCAATCCCCTTGCCTCAGCCTCCTGAGTGGCTAGAACTATGGGTGGACACACTAACTGAAAACTTTTTGTGTGTGTGTAGAGATGGGGGTTTCACT
>NW_022452492.1:0-1196 GCF_009761245.1 Sapajus apella
TGGAAATAAAAAATAGGAACATAAAATTTGAAAGCCAAGTTTTATATAATCTTGCTTTATAAGTTTTATAAGATCATTGCAATATCAACACCTGAAAAATACTTTAAAAATTATAACTTATGATTATAGATGCCATTAAATGGTAAAAGATAGAATAAGTAGTCTATCAAAAGAATAATTTGACCAGGATATATTCACAAAAAGAAAGCTATCAATACAAATGATCACTTTATAAATGTTTTAATACAATGGAATAAATTCACAAAGGATTATTCTTAATCTTAAAAAAATCTAATTCATAATGCCACAATGGTATCATGTTTTGTTTTGGGGTTTTTTTGGTTGTTGTTTTGGGATGAAGTCTCACTCTGTTGCTCAGGCTGGAGTGCAGTGGTGCGGTCTCAGCTCCCTGCAAACTCCACCTTCCGAGTTTGGGTGATTCTCCTGCCTCAGCCTCCCAAGTAACTGGGATTACAGGCATCCGCCACACATCCAGCTAATTTTTGTAATTTTAGTAAAGATGGGGTTTCGCCATGTTGGCCAGGCTGTTCTCAAACTCCTGACCTCAGGTGACCTGCCCACCTCGGCCTCCCAAAGTACTGGAATTACAGGCGTGAGCCACTGCACCCAGACTAATGGTATCATGTTTTATAGCTTGATTTAAAGGCCTAATTTTTTTTCAAAGTTTATCAACAGCTCATGTACCAGCCATCATATAGGTGCTGGTGATACATGCTGAACAAAAAAAAGTCTCCAGACAAAACAATCCCCTGTATAATCTGAAGGGTGCCAATTTTGTATTGAGGACACTGTCCGCCATATCATACAAGTTGAATTATGTTGATGCTTTAATGGCATTCATTTCTCAATAGTCTATTTCAATTTTCATTTTGTATTCAATCCAGGGCTTAAATACACATGACTATAAATTTTCAGAGATGACAAAGTCTCTCCATAGATTACTTACCCACTACAAACTAAATCTTTACAATGGACTTATGGCAGCTACCAACTTACCCAAATTATCATCCTTAGTTTCACTAATGTAAGGACCTGTACTTAAATGTTTTGACAGTAAAACATGACATACAAATAATCTACAAAGTATTCTTCCCTAAAACGTTTAATCTGGACCTAACAAGCCTGTGGACTTACATATTGTACAGAAGACACAACCAAGAACAAGGCTAAATGAC
>NW_022452493.1:0-1196 GCF_009761245.1 Sapajus apella
AACCAGATCATACACTAATTCATGTCACACATTCTGGTGAAATATCAGATGTATTTTTAGTGAGGTTTTTGAGGGCATTTATGCTAAATCTCGAGGAAAAGTGGTTTTTATAAACTAGAATTGAAAAACAAAATGTAAGGTAATTCAGGGAATCCTGGAGGATGGGAGGCAGGAGTAGAATTCAACTTCAGACAGAGCAACATGCGGAAGCTTTCATTGTGAATTTTGGCTCCAGGTCAACTGCAAGAACAAACCATCATTCCTGAGAGGACCCACAGACCCTCTGAAGGAAATGGGTGTCCCTGTAGGACCCGAGAAACACCCCAAATGCTGTGAGTGCCCCAACTGTGGAAGTGGGAAAGGGAGACCCTCCTCTCCTGAACACATACCCCCACTGGAGAAGCTGAAGGTCTGTTTGCAGGAGAAGTTTCCAACTTTACCTAGAGCCAAGTCAAATTAGAAAGCTGAGCAAAATACAGGGGTAGAGAAAGCCGCAGAAAGTCCCTGGGAGCTCGCTTGGTCCTCAAGCTGCTCAGGAATATATATATATGTACTGGGTTCCTACTCTATGGTTGGGACCTGTTCTGGATGCTGATACAGTTAATGAAACAAAGATCTTTGCCCCTGTCGGGCTTATAGTCTAGTGGGAGAGGCATAAACAAGTTAGATAAGTACAATGCATATTATGTTATATGGTGACAAACGCTAAAGAAAATAACCAAAATTCTCCATGTGTTACTGGTCCATGGTACAGAGTTTAAGAGCTTGGGTACAGGAGATACACTTGGGAGTTTGAATTCTAGATCTGCAACTTATTAGCCATGTGATTTTGGGCAGGCTATATTTCCTCTCCAAGCCTCAGTTTCCTCATCTGTAAAAAATAAAAAAACTTTGTGTTAAATGAGTTAATACAGAAAAGAACTAAGAACAGGCTGGCAGGGGTGTGAGAGTCATGGACTTCAGGGCTCCTGAAGCTCACTGAGCTCTGAGACTAAATTTAGGCTGGTGGCCAGGGTGCCAGCTCTGGGGTTCATAGGGCTTGGAGGGAGAGAACCCAGTCGAGATACATCACAGGGACCTCAGGAGGGAAGTGTGCAGCCGAGTGTCAGCGCACTTCAGGATTTAAGTCTGGGTCTAGCCTGATTCGGAGCACAGGGGAGCCATCGCTTTTTACCTTGAGGCAAGCACAAGGGAAG
>NW_022452494.1:0-1196 GCF_009761245.1 Sapajus apella
TCAGGAATATCCAAACGCAGCTTTTAGAAGAAACGTGTTTCTAACTCGGTGAATCTAATCATAGATGCAACTTCCTAAGGTGAACGAACACACAGCAGAGAAGATTGAAAAAGACGTTTCTCCTTTGGTTTAGATTCGATATTACCCCTAATTCTTATGAGCCTCTTTATGACTGCATATGTCTTTTTCCAGATTCTCCAAAGAAAGGGTTAGTGCACTGCTACATTCACATGTCTGTTTAACTCTGTAAGTTGAATACACACCTTGACAATCTCTCTGCTACATAGCTCCGTTATTGTTTTAGAGCCAGATATTCCTAATTACATCCTATAATTTTTATGATCCTGTATATGGCTGCAAATATCTCTTTCCAGATTCTCCAAAGAAAGGGGTTCTGAACTGCTACATTCACACAATGGTTTAACTCTGTGAGTTGAATATAGTCCTTGACAATAATTCTGCTACTTAGATCCGTTTTTGTTTTAGAGCCAGATATTTCTGATTACATCCTATATTCCCATTCACTCAGGAATATCCAAACGCAGCTTTCAGAAGAAACGTGTTTCTAACTCGCTGAATCTAATCATAGATGCAACTTCCTTAGGTGAGCGAACACACAGCAGAGAAGTTTGAAACAGACGTTTCTCCTGTTGTTTAGACGCGATCTCACCGGTAAATCTTCTGATCATGTATATGGCGGGAAATATCTCTTTCCAGATTCTCGAAAGAAAGGGTTTCTGATCTGCTACATTCACTTATCTTTCTACCTCTGTAAGTTGAATATACACCTTGACAATCATTCAGCTACATAGCTCCGTTTTTGTTTTAGAGCCAGACACTTCTCATTACACACTATACGCCCATTCAATCAGGAATATCCAAACGCAGCGTTTAGAAGAAACGTGTTTCTAACTCGCTGAATCTAAACATAGATGCAACTTCCTACGTTGAACGAACACACAGCAGACAAGTTTAAAACAGTCGTTTCTCCTGTGGTTTAGACGCGATCTTACCAGTAATTCTTACAAGCCTGTAAATGGCTGGAAATATCTCTTTTTAGATTCTCCAAAGAAAGCGTTAGGGAACGGCTACATTCACACATCTGTTTAACTCTTTAAGTTGAATACACACCTTGACAATCATTCTGCTACAAAGCTCCGTTTTTGTTTTAGAGCCAGATATTTCTCATTACATCC
>NW_022452495.1:0-1196 GCF_009761245.1 Sapajus apella
CTGTGTATTTTCAAAAAGTTATCTCTCGGTGCCATAGCTAATGGAGTCAAAATGAGGGATCTGTGTCCACTTGAGTGGAGCATTCTTTTGGTCATAAAGGATTCCATTCTGTTGGAATTCTTTAGAACGCATTCTCATTCTTGTCAATCCACTGTCAATTTTCTCTGCTAATTTCTAGGAGAGGTAACAGAGCTCATCCAAAAGCTTAGTTGTATGAAAGTACAGATGGACAAGTAGACTCCACAAACCAGGAACCGAGCTGGAAAAGGGATCGTTTCCCAGTGGGCCTTCAGGCCCACAGCAATCCCTGTGCAGAAATCGAGAAACAGAGACAGAAAGTCACCCGCCTAAGGCTTCTCACTTGAAAGTGAGTGGCTGACTGACTGGCACAGGTCTGGAAATCAAATCCAAATCTTCGGACCTCTAATTGCACAGGGTGCACTGCCTCCCCAGGCCCAATGTGACAGTTCAATGGCTTCACAAGAGCTTTCGCGGATTGAAGTCAACATCAAAAGACATTAGATTCCACCTGCACCGTCCTTGGTCCCTTGTCTCTAATGAGAATTCGCCCGCCTCCAATTTGAACCTCGGGTCTAACCCGAGATATCTTGCCTTTCTACCTGATACTCTTGAAAAGGCTTGATTCACTTAGGAGCTCCTGCTACAAAGTAAGAGTCAAGAGCCCTCTTGAGCAAAGGTCAGCAGGCCTCAGTGGTACATAGGAAATGAGCTGGTTTCCATCACCACGCTCTCGCCAATCATCAACATCAATGTCTTCAAACCTACATGGGTTGCGTTTTCAGGAGGTCTGGGGGTTATCCAAGGTTCTGAGGAACATGCTACCAGAGGAAAAAGCGTCTGCTGCTCAGGTCTGGACACACAAACACTGACACACCCACACACACACAGACACACACACAACCTCCCACACACACACACACACACACAGGCATCCCACACAACGGGTCGTGTCCAGCCAAATACTTAGTAGTGTGAGGTTGGCTTTGAACCCATCCATGCTGCAAAGGAAGAGACACCTTTCCCTAATTCACATGTCCATTCTACCTCCTTCTAATCCAATGCTTGCTCCTCCTCAAGAACATGCTTGCATATGAAATATGATTCATTCGATAAGACATGGCTCATGAGGACAAGGAGCGCACCCCAAGGGTGAAGCTCTGCTCCGTAGCAAGCCT
>NW_022452496.1:0-1196 GCF_009761245.1 Sapajus apella
CACAGCTGGGAAGGAGAGGGTCAGCGCCCCACCTACTGCCCCCATCACGGGCTGTTCCGGTGTCAGAGCCAGTGTGAGTGTGAGCAGCAATGGGCTCCCAACACACGCAGACATTGCATTGTGATGGTCGAGTGCAAAGACAGATATCACTTGCTAAATAGGGGCTACCTTGAAAGGAGAGGATAAGTATTTCCAAAGCTTTCTTGTCTTCAACACAAAAGATCAGTGAGTATAACATACATATGTGCTAGAATGAGATGTCTCAGAAGAAAGGTTGCTTTTTACAATGTATAACATATTGCAGAATGACTGATGCAACGAGAAGCACCAGAGGTGTATTCTAGGTAGGAAATGAGGTTGGAAAGACTCAGGAAAAGAGGGCAAGTGAGCTCAGTGGAGATGAGGAGGCAGGAGCCCTGAAGAAGCTGCAGGGACGCACAACCTGCCCTGGGTGATGCGCCCTGTTTGAGATGGGCTATTTCACGTTGATGAGGTGACCTGGGGTTAGAAAACCTCTCTTACCTGCTCCTCTCCTGCACCTGCTGACGGTCACTCTGTGTCCTCCTACTTCCCACAGAATATACCCTGGTGGAACCGTTCTCGTACCAATCCTCAGATGAAGAGGAGCCACCAAAGTGCAAGGTCAGTCCATCTGGGTTGGTTGGACAAAAGGTTTCTTAACATTATCCTTTTGATGTTCAGTAACGTAGGAGAATCTGACCCTGTGTATCATAGGTGATTTATACAGTGTTCCTGGTGGGGAGAATTCTGAGTGAGAGTCTGTTCCCCACTGAAGCTTGATTTAAGACGGAGGAGAAAATGGCAGCACCAGCCACGCACTGAGGGGCAGTGAGCTTCCTCCTCAGCAGCTTGATTCTGTGCTCGGGGCAAAATCACTTCATTGCCAAGCCATTGGACCTTGAGAGGGAATATCCTGCTAGATCGACTTTAGCATGTGTCGGTTGTCCTGTTCTCCTTCTGTGTTCCTTTGACTTGAACACTCTTTCCCATCTGGTCTTCTAATGTCACCAAGTGAAGAAAAGACAAGTACACTTAAGCCTCAGGATGGTCTGAAGCTCACGGTGTTTTTCTTTCTCTCCATGCAGGCAGAGGAACCCACCAAGGAAACAGGTGTGTATTCTGGAAGCGCTCCTTGCCTAAGGAAAGATCTTCAGTGTGGCAACAGGTGGCACTTA
>NW_022452497.1:0-1196 GCF_009761245.1 Sapajus apella
TTAGTGAGAGGTGGTGGCAGGCACCTGTAATCCCAGCTACTTGGGAGGCTAAGGCAGGAGAATCACTTGAACCCAGGAGGTAGAGGTCGCAGTGAACTGAGATTATGCCACCACACTCCAGCCTAGATGACAGAGCAAGACCCTGTCTCAATAAAAAAAAAGAAAGAAAGAAAAGAAAAAGAAAATGGGATTACATGGCCAGGAGTGGTGGCTCACATCTGTAATCCCAGCTTTTTGGGAGGCCAAGGGGGGCGGATCACCTGAGATCAAAAGTTGAAGACCAGTTGGCCAACATGGTGAAACCCCAGCTTTACTAAAATTACAAACATTATCCAGGTATGGTGGCATCCACCTGTTGTCCTAGCTGCTTGGGAGGCCAAGGCAGGAGAATCACTTGAACCCGGGAGGTTACAGTGAGCCGAGATCTCACCACTGCACTCCAGCAAGGATGACTGAGTGAGACTCTGTCTCAAAAAAAAAAAATAAGGAAAGAAGGAAAGAAATGGGACCACACACTACGTGGTCTTTTGTGTCTGGCTTCTCTCACTGGGAGTGACGTCCTCTTGTGCATCCATGCCGTGGCCTGTGTCCAAGCCTCACTCCTTTCATGGCTGAATACTATTCCATTGAATGGATGAACCACATCATGCTGATCCATTCATCTGTTGACTGGCATTTGGGCTCTCTGCACTTTTGCGTGTTATGATTCATGCGTCTGTGAACTTTCCTATACAAGTCTCTGTGTAGACATAGACTTTCAGTTCTCTTAGGCAGATACCTATGACTAGAATGGCTGGGTCACATGGAAACTATGTTTAACCTTTTGAGGAACTGCCAGTCCTTTACTTTAGAGGCTGTTTATCTCTGCAGCTTGGTGTTCTGCAGACACATCCCCTGTGCACATGTCAAATCTGTCCCTCTCCCTGTTTCTACAAATAAAGTTTTATTGGCACATGGCCCCACCCACTTATTTACATATAATCCACAGCCACTTTCTAGCTACTTGGGCAGAGGTAAACAGTGTACACAGAGACCATCTGGCCTCCAGATTCAAAGTGTCTACTCTGATCGTTTACAGAAGAGTGTGCTCATGATCTACCACCTGTGACAGGCAAGCTAATTGGCTATTTGTGGGTCTTAAGAATTCCTCCTTGGGCCAGGTGTGGTGGCTCACACCTGTAATCCCAGCATTTTGG
>NW_022452498.1:0-1196 GCF_009761245.1 Sapajus apella
CACTTAGAAACACGTTTCTCCAAAAAGCGGCGTTTGGATATTCCTGAGTGAATGGGAGTATAAGGTGTAATGAGAATTATCGGGCTCTAAAACAAAAACGGAGCTATATAGCTGAATGATTGTCAAGGTGTATTTTCAACATATAGAATTCAACAGATTTGTGAATGTAGCAGTTCAGAAACCCTTTCTTTGGAGAATCTGGAAAGAGATATTTTCAGCCATAAATAGGCTCATGAGAATTAGCGGTAAGATCGCGTCTAAATCACAGGAGAAACGTGTCTTTCAAATTGCTCTGCTGTATGCTCGTTGACCTTAGGAAGTTGCATCTATGTTTCGATTCAGCGTTAGAAACACGTTTCTTCTAAAAGCTGCGTGTTGTTATTCCTGAGTGAATGGGAGTATACAGTGTAATGAGAAATATCTGGCTCTAAAACAAAACCAGAGCTATGTAGCAGAATGATTGTCAAGGTGTATATTAAACTTACAGAGTTAAACAATTGTGTGAATGTAGCAGTTCAATTACATTTTCTTTGGAGAATCTGGAAAGAGATATTTCCAGCAATATACAGACTCTTAAGAAATAGCTATAAAATCACGTCTAAATCACATTAGAAACGTCTCTTTCAAACTGCTCTGCTGTGTGTTTGTTCACCTTCGGAAGTTGCATCTATGTTTAGATTCAGCGAGTTAGAAACACGTTTCTTCTAAAAGGTGCCTTTGGATATTCCTGAGTGAATGGGAATAATGGGTGTAATGAGAAATATATGGCTCTAAAGCAAAAGCGGAGCTATGAAGCAGAATGATTGTCAAGGTGTATATTAAACTCACAGAGTTAAACAATTGTGTGTATGTAGGAGTTCAATAACCCTTTCTTTGGAGAATATGGAAAGAGATATTTGCAGCCATATACAGACTCTTAAGAATTAGCTTTAAGATCGCATCTAAATCATACCAGAAACGTCTCTTTCAAACTGTTCCACTGTGTGTTCTTTCACCTTAGGAAGTTGCATCTACGTTCAGATTCTGCGAATTAGAAACACGTTGCTTCAAAAAGCTGCGTTTGGATATTCCTGAGTGAATCGGGGTATAGGGTTTAATGAGAAATATCTGGCTCTAAAACAAAAACGGAGCTATGTAGCAGAATGATTGTCCAGGTGTATGTTCAACTTACAGAGGTAAACAGATGTGTGAATGTA
>NW_022452499.1:0-1196 GCF_009761245.1 Sapajus apella
TATTTCTGTTTCTTGGTTTTCCTTCTGACAGTCTGGCCCCCCTGCTGTAGGTCTGCTGAGGTTCACTCCAGGCCCTGCTTGCCTGGGGTTCACCTGCAGCAGCTGCTGAACAGCAAGGGTTGTTACCAGTTTTCTTCTTCTTCTATCTTTGTCCCAGAAGGATACCCGCCCAGTGTCAATCTGATCTCTCTTTTATGCGGTGTCTTTTTGGATATATAGGGGTCAGGGAGCTGCTTGAGGAGACGGTCTTTTCTTTATAGGAGCTCAAATGGTGAGCTGCGAGCTCTGTTGTTGTTCATTCAGAGCTGCTGGGCAGGTACTTTTAGGTCTGCTGCAGCAGAACTCATAAACTGCTTTTTGTTCCCAGGTGCTCTGTCCCAGGGATTTAGGGCTTTATTTATGAGTTTCCGTTATGCTGCCGCCGCCTTTTTTTTTTTTTTTTTCCTTCTACCTGCCCAGCCCAGCAAGGAGGCAGCCTAGTCACTGTCGGCCTATAGCAGCTTTGCTGAGCTGCTGTGGGCTCTGCCCCGCTGCTGAGTGAACTTCCCTGCAGTCCTGTTTATATGGCTGTAGTTAGAACGGCTTTGGCGATGGTGGCCCGCCTCTGTTGTGGCGGAGTCTCTGCTGTGGCGGGTTGCCTTGGCAACGGCCGGCTGCCTCGGTAATGGCAGACGCCCCTCCCGCACAGAGCTGGACCATCCCGGGTTCAGCTGCGCTTGATGTGAAACTCTGAATCCAGAGTTTCTGGTTGCTGTTCTTTGGTGGATGTGGGACCAGCCGAGCCTGATCGCCCGGCTCCCGGCCTCAGAGCCTTTTTTAAGTTGGTGTTCCAGACGCCTGTTGAAGAGGCGCCGGGGTCTGTTTGTTTTCCCCTGCGGCCACTCACTGCGCTGGCTTAAACAGCGGCACTGAGGTTTGTGGCGCCTTTTTTTCTTTTTATTGCCCTGGAATCTACCGTCCTGGTTCTCTGCTCAGTCCCCTTTTTGAACCAGCATATGGGCGACTTCCCGTGACTCCAATCGCCAGCCTAAACGGCCCCCGGACTGTTGTATTTTGTACGGAGAACCTCGGCTCCGGGGCGCCGACAAAGCAGCCGTGCCGGGGAAAGCAACGGCACCAGCGGCACAGCCGCGCTGGCCGAAACAGCCGCGCTGGCAACCGTGGAGCACCTCTGCCAGGGAATTTCCTAGTCTGTG
>NW_022452500.1:0-1196 GCF_009761245.1 Sapajus apella
TATATATAAATTTTGTCATTTATACCTCAATAAAATAGAAAAAAAAAACCCTAAAGAACAGTTTATAATACAGTTGTAACCCATTATCTGCAGGGAATGCATTCTGAGACCCCCAGTGGATGCCTAAAATTGCAGACAGTACTGAACCCTATATATACTGTGCTTTTCCTATGCATATATTCCTGCGATGGAGTTTTTTACTTAGGCATAGTAAGGGATTAACAATAATAACTAAGGCCGGGCGCGGTGGCTCAAGCCTGTAATCCCAGCACTTTGGGAGGCCGAGGCGGGTGGATCACGAGGTCAAGAGATCGAGACCATCCTGGTCAACATGGTGAAACCCCGTCTCTACTAAAAATACAAAAAAAATTAGCTGGGCATGGTGGTGCGTGCCTGTAATCCCAGCTACTCAGGAGGCTGAGGCAGGAGAATTGCCTGAACCCAGGAGGCGGAGGTTGCGGTGAGCCGAGATCGCACCATTGCACACCAGCCTGGGTACAAGAATGAAAATTCCGTCTCAAAAAAAAAAACAAAAAAAAACCAAAAAAAAAAAACCACAATAATAACTAATAATAAAATAGAACAATTACAACAACATACTGTAGTAAAAATTATGAGGCCAGGCATGGTGGCTCATGCCTGTAATCCCAGCACATTGGTAGGCTAAAGCGGGTGGATCACTTGAGGCCAGGAGTTCAAGAGCTGCCTGGCCAACATGGTGTAACTCCATTTTTACTAAAAATACAAAAATTAGCCAGGTGTGGTGGCAAGCGCCTGTAATCCCAGCTACTTGGGTGCCTGGGGCAGGAGAATCTTGAACTTGAACCCAGGTAGTGGAGGCTGCAATAAACTGAGATCACACCATTGCACTCCAGCTTGGGCAACATAGTGAGACTGTGTCTCAAAAAAAAAGTACTGGTTGGGCTTGGGGGCTCATGCCTGTAATCCCAGCACTTTAGGAGATCGAGACGGGTGGATCACCTGAAGCCAGGAGTTCAAGACCAGCCTGTCCAACATGGCAAAACCCTGTCTCTGCTAAAAATACAGACAAAAAAAATTAGCCGGGTGTGGTGGCGGGCAACTGTAATCTCAGCTACTCAGGAGGCTGAGGCAGGAGAACCGCTTGAACCTGGGAAGCAGAGATGTGAGCTGAGATCGCTCCATTGCACTCCAGCCTGGGCAACAGGAGCAAAACT
>NW_022452501.1:0-1196 GCF_009761245.1 Sapajus apella
TTTTTTGTATTTTTAGTAGAGACGGGGTTTCACTGTGTTGACCAGGATGGTCTCGATCTCTTGACCTCGTGATCCACCCGCCTCGGCCTCCCAAAGTGCTGGGATTACAGGCTTGAGCCACCACGCCCGGCAAATTTTTGTATTTTTTGTAGAGATGGGGTTTTGCCATGTTGTCCAGGTTGGACTCAAACTCCTGAGCTCAAGCAATCCACCCTCGTCAGCCTCCCAAAGAGTTGGAATTACAGGCGTGAGCCACCATGTACGGCTGATAAATTTCTTGGGTATGATTTGGTAGTCTGATTGTGTTAGGGAATGTCTTTGTTCATTGGAGATAGAAGCTCATGAATTTAGGGGTAAAATGTCTTAGTCTGTTTGTCCAGCTCTAATGAAATCCCTGAGAGTGGGTAATTTACAAGGAACAGAAATGTATTTTATTGCAGTTCTGGAGGCTGGGTAGTCCCAGATCGAGGTGCTGGTTCCATTGTCTGGTGAGGGCTGCTCTCTGCTTCCACAATGGTGCCTTCATGTTGCAGTATCCTTGTGGGGAGGAACCTGTATCTTCACATGGCAGAAGGCAGAAGGACTAGAGAGCTGAACACTGCTGAAGCCTTTCATAACAGCCTTATTCCATTCATGGCAGAGGAGCCCCGATGGCTGAATCACCTCTACAAAGCCCCACCTCTTAATATCATCACAGTGGCAACACCTGAATTTTGGAGAGGTCACATTCAGACCATAGCAGTGTCATGACGATTGCAACCTATTTTCAAGTAATTAAGACAAAAACTTGGTGGGGGGGATGTGCATAGGCTGGGCACGATGGCTTATGCCTGTAATCCCAGCACTCTGGGAGGGAGGACTGCTTGAATCCAGGAGTTTGGGACCAATATAGTGACATTGGGCAATATAGTGAGATCTCATCTCTACAAAAAAATTTTTTTGGCTGGGTGCGGTGGCTCACACCTGTAATCCCAGCACGTTGGGAGACTGAGGCAGGCGGATCGACCTAAGGTCAGGAGTTTGAGACCAGCCTGACCAACATGGCGAAACCCTGTCTCTACCAAAAATACAAAGTTAGCAGGGCGTGGTGGTGCACGCCTGGAATCCCAGCTACTCGGGAGGCTGTGGCAGAAGAATCGCTCGAACCCAGGAGGCAGAGGTTGCAGTGAGCCGAGATTGCGCCATTGCCCTCCAGC
>NW_022452502.1:0-185 GCF_009761245.1 Sapajus apella
TGTATAAGGCTGGAAATATCACTTTCCAGATTCTCCATAAAAAGCGTAAGTGAACTGCTACATTCACACAATTAGTTAACTCTGTAAGTTTAATATACACCTTGAAAATCATTCTGCTACATAGCTCCGTTTTTGTTTTAGAGCCAGACATTTCTCATTAAACCCTATACTCCCATTCATTCAGG
>NW_022452502.1:285-1195 GCF_009761245.1 Sapajus apella
TACACCTTGACAATCATTCTGCTACATAGCTCCCTTTTTGTTTTACAGCCAGATATTTCTCATTGAACCCTATATTCCCATTCACTCAGGAATATCCAAACGCAGCTTTTTGGAGAAACGTGTTTCTAACTCGCAGGATCTAAACACAGATGCAACTGCCGAAGGTGAACGAACACACAGTGGAGCAGTTTGAAGGAGACGTTTCTCGTATTATTTAGCTGCGATATTAAAGCTAATTGTTAAGAGTCTGTATAAGGCTGGAAATATCACTGTCCAGATTCTCCATAAAAAGCGTTAGTGAACTGCTACATTCACACAATTAGTTAACTCTGTAAGTTTAATATACACCTTGACAATCATTCTGCTACATAGCTCCGTTTTTGTTTTAGAGCCAGACATTTCTCATTAAACCCTATACTTCCATTCATTCAGGAATACCCAAACGCAGCTTTTTGGAGAAACGTGTTTCTAACTCGCAGAAGCTAAACATAGATGCAACTTCCGAAGGTGAATGAACACACAGTGGAGCAGTTTAAAAGAGACGTTTCTCGTATGATTTAGATGCGATCTTAAAGCTAATTCTTAAGTGTCTCCATATGGCTGGAAATATCTCTTTCCAGAATCTCCAAAGAAAGGGCTAGTGAACTGCTACATTCACACAATTGTTTAACTGTGTAAGTTTAATATACACCTTGACAATGATTCTGCTACATAAAGCAGCTTTTTGGAGAAACGTGTTTCTAACTCGCAGAATCTAAACATAGATGCAACTTCCGAAGGTGAACGAGTACACAGTGGAGCAGTTTGAAAGAGGAGTTTCTTGTATGATTCAGAAGCGATCTTAAAGCTAATTGTTAAGAGTCTGTATAAGGCTGGAAATATCACTTTCCAGATTCTCCATAAAAAGCGT
>NW_022452503.1:0-1046 GCF_009761245.1 Sapajus apella
CCTCGGCCTCCCAAAGTGCTGGGATTACAGGCTTGAGCCACCACGCCCAGCCCAATTTTTCATATTTTTTAGTCGAGACAGGGTTTCACCATGTTGGCCAGGATGGTCTCAATCTCTTGACCTCATGATCTGCCCGCCTTGGCCTCCTAAATTGCTGGGATTACAGGCGTGAGCCACAGTGCCCGGCCTAGCACTGCATTTTTATCCACTAAATTAAAATTAGTGCCAGACACGGTGGCTCATGTCTGTAATCCCAGCACTTTGGGAGGCTAAGGTGGGCAGATTGCTTGAGCCCAGGAGTTTAAGACCAGCCTGGGCAACATGGTGAAACCCTGTCTTTACTAAAAATAAATTTTTAAAAATTAGCCAGGGGTGACGGCACATGTCTGTAGTCCCAGTTTCTCGGAAGGCTGAGTGGGAGGATTGATTAAACCTGGGAGATTGAGACTGTGGTGAGAAAAAAAAAAAAAAGCATATAAACTGCCATCACTGATAGGAGTTTATGCTTTAACATACTCATTTAAGTATGCCATATGTATTTGTAGAAGAATTCCTTATCACAATAAAAGATGGGAAACAGCCAAAATGTCCATCAGTAGGTAGCTGGTTACATAAATTAGTTTACTCATACCATGAATGGATACTAAGCCCGTAGTTCAGCTTTAGTTCATGTATTTGCACTATTGTATACTTTGCCAGAGCATGAGTATACCACAGTATGTTTTTAAAATATATCAACATAGATTTTATAACGTAAGTTGAAGACAAGAAGCAAATCACCAAAATGCTAATAGTATACTATCATGAAATTTTAAAACATGAGGAACAATTATATTTATTGTTAGGTATACCTTCATATGAAGTACAAGTTCAAAGAAATGCATGGCAATAATAAGAGTTGTTACCTGGGGAGTTGGAGGAGGATATACTTGGAAAGAGATACTGGGTTAAACTATATGACACTGCCAATGTTTATGATCTACAAAAACACCAGCCTCATGTTTCAACCAACATATAAGTAGTGTTCCATTATGTTAAACAGGTTC
>NW_022452504.1:0-348 GCF_009761245.1 Sapajus apella
AGTATGTGTGTGTGACCAGGGCAGTGTGTATCTGTGTGTGAGGGAGATCAGGGCAGGATGTGTGTGTGACCAGGGCAGTGTGTATCTGTGTGTGAGGGAGATCAGGGCAGGATGTGTGTGTGATCAGGGCAGTATGTGTGTGTGATCAGGGCAGTGTGTGTGTGAGAGAGATCAGGGCAGTATGTGTGTGTGATCAGGGCAGTGTGTATATGAGGGAGATCAGGGCAGTATATGTGTGTGATCAGGGCAGTGTGTATCTGTGTGTGTGAGAGAGAGAGAGAACAAGGCGGTATGTGTGTGTGATCAGGGCAGTGTGTGTGTGTGTGTGTGTGAGGGAGATCAGGGCAG
>NW_022452504.1:448-747 GCF_009761245.1 Sapajus apella
GTGTGAGGGAGAGAGATCAGGGCAGTATGTGTGTGTGATCAGGGCAGTGTGTGTGTGAGAGAGATCAGGGCAGTATGTGTGTGTAATCAGGGCAGTATGTGTGTGTGATCAGGGCAGTGTGTGTGTGAGAGAGATCAGGGCAGGATTTGTGTGTGATCAGGGCAGTGTGTGTGTGTGTGTGTGTGGGAGAGAGATCAGGGCAGTATGTGTGTGTGATCAGGGCAGTGTGTGTGTGAGAGAGATCAGGGCAGTATGTGTGTGTAATCAGGGCAGTGTGTGTGTATCTGTGTGTAAGAGAG
>NW_022452504.1:847-1195 GCF_009761245.1 Sapajus apella
AGTATGTGTGTGTGACCAGGGCAGTGTGTATCTGTGTGTGAGGGAGATCAGGGCAGGATGTGTGTGTGACCAGGGCAGTGTGTATCTGTGTGTGAGGGAGATCAGGGCAGGATGTGTGTGTGATCAGGGCAGTATGTGTGTGTGATCAGGGCAGTGTGTGTGTGAGAGAGATCAGGGCAGTATGTGTGTGTGATCAGGGCAGTGTGTATATGAGGGAGATCAGGGCAGTATATGTGTGTGATCAGGGCAGTGTGTATCTGTGTGTGTGAGAGAGAGAGAGAACAAGGCGGTATGTGTGTGTGATCAGGGCAGTGTGTGTGTGTGTGTGTGTGAGGGAGATCAGGGCAG
>NW_022452505.1:0-346 GCF_009761245.1 Sapajus apella
TCTAGGAATTAGCAGTAAGACTGCATTAAAAACACAGGAGAAACATCTAGTTCAAACTGCTCTGCTTTGTGTTCGTTCGCCTTAGGAAGTTGCATCTATGTCTAGATTCAGCGAGTTAGTAACATGTTTCTTCTAAAAGCAGCGTTAGGATATTCCAGTGTGAAAGAGCCTGTAGGCCGTAATGAGAGACATCTTGCTCTAAAACAAAAACGCAGCTATCTAGCACAATGGTTGTCAGGCTGCACAATCAACTTACACAGTTAAACTGATGTGTGTTTGCAGCAGTTCAGAAATCCTTTCGTTGGTGAATCTGGAAACAGATATTTCCAGCCATATACAGCCATAT
>NW_022452505.1:446-1195 GCF_009761245.1 Sapajus apella
GTTCAGAATTCCTTTCGTTGGAGAATCTGGAAAATATATTTCCGGCCGTATACAGGCTTATAAGAACTAGCAGTAAGACTGCGTTGAAAACACAGGGGAAAAGTAGTTCAAACTGCTCTGCTTTGTGTTCGTTCGCCTGAGGAAGTTGCATCTATATTTAGATTCTGCGAGTTAGAAACACGTTTCTTCTAAAAGCAGCATTTTGATATTCCAGTGTGAAAGAGCCTGCAAGCCGTAATCGGAAACATCTTGCTCTAAAACAAGAATGCAGTTATCTAGCAGAATGGCTGTCAAGCTGTAAAATCATCTTATGGAGTTAAATTGATGTGTGTGTGCAGAGGTTCTGAAATCTTTTCTTTTGGGAATCTGGAAACAGATATTTCCAGCCTTGCCCAAGCATTTAAGACCTAGCTGTAAGACTACGTTTAAAACACAGGAAAAACATCTAGTTGAAACTGCTCTGCTTTGTGTTCGTTCACCTTAGGAAGTTGCATGTATGTTTAGATTCAGCGAGTTAGAAACACGTTTCTTCTAAAAGCAGCGTTTGGACATTCCAGTGTGAAAGAGCCTGTAGGCCGTAAACAGAAACATCTTGCTCTAAAACAAAAACGGAGCTTATCTAGCAGAATGGTTGTCAAGCTGCACAATGAACTCACAGAGTTAAACTGATGTGTGTTTGCAGCAGTTCAGAAATCCTTTGCTTCGAGAATCTGGAAACAGATATTTTCAGCCATATACAGGCATATGAG
>NW_022452506.1:0-1195 GCF_009761245.1 Sapajus apella
GCTCACCAAGGAACTGCAGCAGCACTTAAAGTCAGTGCCATCCCCCATGTGAGTAACTGAGGAAAGTGAGTGCAGACAGATGGGGCCCGGCACCCTTGAACAGTTCCTGGGTCTCTGCTGCCCCACGTCTCACAGGGGGCCATGCTGGGGGAAGCGTAGGCAGTCACAGTACTGACTTTTCCCTCCTTTTTCCTTTCATGCAAGTGGCTTAGGGATGGGGTAGAATACTTGACTTATTTGGATAAAAACCACTATCTCGGTCAGAAACTCAAAAAGGATAATTGCTGGCATGTTAACCTAAAGAAAAACAACCAGACAAGTGCCCAGCGGTACTTCCAAAGGATATTTATTGTCCTGCAAAATTTAGGCAGGAGTTGTTGCTCATGCCTGTAATCCCAGAACTTTGTGAGGCTGAGTCGAGTGAATCACCCGAGGTCAGGAGTTCAGAACCAGGCTGACCAACACGGAGAAACATCGTCTCTATTAAAAACTCAAAATTAGCCAGGCAAGGTGGCATGTGGCTGTAGTCTCAGCTACTTGGGAGGCTGAAGCAGGGGAGTCAGAGGTTGAAGTGAGCCGAGATTTTGCCACAGCACTCCAGTCTGGGTGACAGAGGGAGACTGTCTTTAAAAAAAAAAAAATTATATATATATATATATATATATATATGTATACAAACACACACACATATACATAAACATATTTGCAAACTTTGAAACAGAAATCAAAATTAGCAGCTCCTATACTATTTTTAAAATGATTCATAATTAGAAATACATTTTATAATATATATATTTTTCTATATTTTTGAATAAAATAATAAAATCACATTTATTTTATATCTAATACTTTTTCTATTCTCCTTGTTTTGAATGCTCTGCGCAATCTACAAAAAGTCTAATAGTAATAATTAAATTATTCATTAAATTAGACATTATCTTGTCATTTAAAATGATTTCATAAATGATCATTTGTTTTTGAGATTATATGTGTGTGTGTATATATATGTACACAATCTTGGCTCACTGCGGCCCCCACCTCCCAAGTTGAAGCGTTTCTTTTGCCTGAGCCTCCCAAGTGGCTGGAACTACAGGAGCATGCCACCACACTTGTCTAATTTTTGTAATTTTAGTAGAGACAGGGGTTTCACCATGTTGGCCAGACTGGTCTCAAACTCCTGATTTTGTGATCCACC
>NW_022452507.1:0-1195 GCF_009761245.1 Sapajus apella
TACCTCCATAAGATGATTTTACAGCTTGACAACCATTCTGCTAGATAGCTCTGTTTTTGTTTTAGAGCAAGATGTTTCTTATTACGGCCTGCAGGCTCTTTCACACTGGAATATCAAAACGCTGCTTTTAGAAGAAACGTGTTTCTAACTCGCTGAATCTAAATATACATGCAACTTCCTCAGGCGAACGAACACAAAGCAGAGCAGTTTGAACTAGATGTTTCTCCTGTGTTTTAAACGCAGGCTTACAGCTAGGTCTTAAATGCCTTGGTAAGTCTGGAAATATCTGTTTCCAGATTCCCCAAAGAAAAGATTTCAGAACCTCTGCACACACACATCAATTTAACTCCATAAGATGATTTTACAGCTTGACAACCATTCTGCTAAATAGTTGCGTTTTTGTTTTATAGCAAGATATTTCTCATTATAGCCTTAAGTCTCAGTCACTCTTTAATATCCAAAAGCAGGTTTCAGAAGAAACGTTTTTCTAACTCGCTGAATCTAAACATAGATGGAACTTCCTAAGGTGAACCAACACAAAGCAGAGCAGTTTGAAAGAGATTTTTCTCCAGAGTTTTAAACGCAGTCTTACTGGTAGTTCTCCTAAGCCTGTATATGGATGGAAATATCTTTTTCCAGATTCTCGAAGCAAAGGATTTCTGAACTGCTGCAAACTCACATCAGTTTACTCTGTAAGATGATTGTGCAGCTTGACAACAATTCTGCTAGATAACTGCGATTTGTTTTAGAGCAGGATGGGTCTGTTTAGGGCCTACAAGGCTCTTTCACACTGGAATATCCAAACGCTGCTTTTAGAAGAAACGTGTTTCTAACTCGGTGAGTCTAAACATAGATGCAACTTCCTAAGTCGAACGAACACATAGCAGAGCAGTTTGAACTAGATGTTTCTCCTGTGTTTTAAACGCAGGCTTACAGCTAGGTCTTAAATGCCTTGGTAAGTCTGGAAATATCTGTTTCCAGATTCCCCAAAGAAAAGATTTCAGAACCTCTGCACACACACATCAATTTAACTCCATAAGATGATTTTACAGCTTGACAAGCATTCTGACAGCTGCATTTTTGTTTTAGGGCAAGATATTTCTCATTACAGCGTTTAGTCTAAGTCACTCAGGAATAACCAAACGCATATTTTAGAAGAAACGTTTTACTAACTCGCTGAATCTAAACATAGATG
>NW_022452508.1:0-1194 GCF_009761245.1 Sapajus apella
AGCCACAACACACACTGCCTGGAGCCACAGTACACACACTGCCTGGAGCCACAACACACACACTGCCTGGAGCCACAGTTACACATACTGCCTGGAGCCACAGTACAAACACTGCATGCAGCCACAACACACACACTGCCTGGAGCCACAGTACAAACATTGCATGCAGCCACAGTACACACACGGCCTGGAGCCACAGTGCACACACGGCCTGCAGCCACAGTACACACACGGCCTGGAGCCACAACACACACACGGCCTGGAGCCACAGTACACACACGGCCTGGAGCCACAACACACACACGGCCTCGCACCACAACACACACACGGCCTGCTGCCACAACACACACACTGCCTGCAGCCACAACACACACACGGCCTGCGGCCACAACACACACACGGCCTGCGGCCACAACACACACACGGCCTGGAACCACAACACACACACACTGCCTGCTGCCACAACACACACACGGCCTGCAGCCACAACACACACACAGCCTGCAGCCACAACACACACACTGCCTGGAACCACAGTACAAACACTGCCTGGAGCCACACCACACACACGGCCTGCAGCCACACCACACACACGGCCTGCAGCCACAATACAAACACTGCATGCAGCCACAACACAAACACTGCATGCAGCCACAACACACTCACGGCCTGGAGCCACAACACACACACGGCCTGGAGTCACAGTACACACACGGCCTGGAGTCACAGTACACACACCGCCTGCAGCCACAGTACACACACCGCCTGTGGCCACAACACACACACGGCCTGGACCCACAACACATACGGCCTGCAGCCACAGCACACACACGGCCTGCAGACACCATCTTAGATGACAGCTCCACCTCCCTAGAGGAGTAGTACAAACTACTTTCTGTAGTTTGTATTCCAAAATGATGGGTGTATCTTTCCGTTTTTTCAGTATAAATGTTTAGATTGGATATGCCTTCCAAACCGCACACACACTCACACGGTTTAGAATTCCAGCTATGGCCTCCTCGCAGATTATTAACCCCTTGTATGTTCCCTGATCCTACCTCCTGCCTCCTCTGCCGTGGGCCTTATCCAAGGAAGAGGTAGCCCTGGTCTTCTAGGCTGACTGGGGCTTGAAGGAAAAGCCTGGGTGAGTGTAGGAGCTAGAAGGGCCCTTGGAATTCAGGTGGGGAAACTGAG
>NW_022452509.1:0-1194 GCF_009761245.1 Sapajus apella
AAACATAGATGCGTCTTCTGAATGTGAACGAACACAGAGTGGAGCAGTTTGAAAGAGACGTTTCTCGTATGATTCAGATGCCATCTTAAAGCTAATTCTTAAGAGTCTCTATATGGCTGGAAATATCTCTTTCTAGATTCTCCAAAGAAATGGTTAGTCAACTGCTACATTCACACAATTGTTTAACTCTGTAAGTTTAATATACACCTTGACAATCATTCTGCTACATAATTCCGTGTTTGTTTTAGAGCCAGATATTTCTCATTAAACCCTACACTCCCGTTCACTCAGGAATATCCAAACGCAGTTTTTTTGAGAAACGTGTTTCTAACTTGCAGAATCTAAACATAAGTGCAACTTCCGAAGGTGAGCGAACACACAGTGGAGCAGTTTGAAAGAGACGATTCTCGTATGCTTCAGATGACATCTTAAAGCTAATTCTTAAGAGTCTGTATATGGCTGGAAATATCTCTTTCCAGATTCCCCAAAGAAAGGGTTAGTGAACTGCAACATTCACACAATTGTTTAACTCTCTAAGATTAATATACACCTTGACAATCATTCTGCTACATAGTTCCGTTTTTGTTTTAGAGCCAGATATTTCTAATTAAACCCTATACTCCCATTCACTCAGCAATATCCAAACGCAGCTTTTTGGAGAAACTTTTTTCTAACTCGAAGAATCTAAACATAGATGCAGCATCCGAAGTTGAGCCAACACAGAGTGGAGCAGTTTGAAGGAGACGTTTCTCTTATGATTTAGATGCGATCTTAAAGGAATTGTTAAGAGTCTGTATATGGCTGCAAATATCTCTTTCCAGATTCTCCAAAGAAAGGGTTAGTGAACTGCAACATTCACACAATTCTTTAACTCTGTAAGTTTAATATACACCTTGACAATCATTCTGCTACATAGCTCCGTTTTTGTTTTAGAGCCAGATATTTCTCATTAAACCCTATATTCCCATTCACTCAGGAATATCCAAACGCAGCTTTTTGGAGAAACGTATTTCTAACTGGCAGAATCTAAACATAGATGCAACTTCCGAAGGTAAACGAACACAGAGTGGAGCAATTTGAAAGAGACGTTTCTCGTATGATTCAGATGCGATCATAAAGCTAATTCTTAAGAGTCTGTATATGGCTGGAAATATCTCTTTCCAGATTCTCCAAACAAATGGTTACTCAACTGCT
>NW_022452510.1:0-526 GCF_009761245.1 Sapajus apella
CGATCTTAAAGCTAATTCTTAAGAGTCTGTAAGAGGCTGGAAATATCTCTTTCCAGATTCTCCAAAGAAAGGCTTAGTGAACTGCTACATTCACACAATTGTTTAGTTCTGTAAGTTTAATATACGCCTTGACAATCCTTCTGCTACAAAGCTCCGTTTTTGTTTTAGAGACAGATATTTCTCATTAAACCCCATACTGCCATTCACTCAGGAATATCCAAACGCAGCTTTTTGGAGAAACGTGTTTCTAACTTGCAGAATCTAAACATATATGAAACTTCCGAAGGTGAACCAACACACAGTGGAGCAGTTTGAAAGAGACGTTTCTCTTATGATTTAGATGCGATCTTAATGCTAATTCTTAAGGGTCTGTATATGGCTGTAAATATCTCTTTCCAGATTCTCCAAAGAAAGGGTTAGTGAACTGCTGCATTCACAAAATTGTTTAACTCTGTAAGTTCAATATACACCTTGACAATTATTCTGTTACATAGCTCCGTTTTTGTTTTAGAGCAATATATTTCTC
>NW_022452510.1:626-1194 GCF_009761245.1 Sapajus apella
TTTACAGCCAGATATTTCTCATTAAACCCTATACGCCCATTCACTCAGGAATTTCCAAACGCAGCTTTTTGGAGAAACGTCTTTCTAACTCGCAGAATCTAAACCTAGATTCATCTTCCGAAGGTGAACCAACACACAGTGGAGCAGTTTTAAGAGACGATTCTCTTATCATTTAGATGCGATCTTAACGCTAATTCTTAAGAGTCTGTAAGCGGCTGGAAATATCTCTTTCCAGATTCTCAAAAGAAAGGCTTAGTGAACTGCTACATTCACACAACTGTTTAACACTGTAAGTTTAATATAATCCTTGACAATCATTCTGTTACATAGTTCCGTTTTTGTTTTAGAGCAAGATATTTCTCATTAAATCCTATACTCCCATTCACTCAGGAATATCCAAACGCACATTTTTGGAGAAACGTCTTTCTAACTATGAGACTCTAATCATAGATGCAACTTCCGAAGGTGAACGAACAAACACTGGAGCAGTTTGAAAGAGACGTTTCTCTTATCATTTAGATGCGATCTTAAAGCTAATTCTTAAGAGTCTGAATAAATCTGGAAAGAG
>NW_022452511.1:0-1194 GCF_009761245.1 Sapajus apella
TATGCTATTAGGAGAAATGCAACGACAGAAATATTGTCTAAGTTCATCTAAGAGTTCTGTAGAAAAGGCTGGTTGTGGTGGCTCACGCCTGTAATCCCAGCACTTTGGGAGGCCGAGGCAGGCGGATCACAAGGTCAGGAGTTCAAGACCAGCCTGGCCAATATGGTGAAACCTGTCTGTACTAAAAATACACACACACACACACACACACACACACACACACAACTAGCTGGGTGTGGTGGCACGTGCCTGTAGTCCCAGCTACTTGGGAGGCTGAGGCAGGAGAATCACTGGAACCCAGGAGGCGGAGGTTGCAGTGAGCTGAGATGGTGCCACTGCATTCTAGCCTGGGCAAAATAGGGAGACTCCATCTCAAAATTTTTTAAAAAAGAGAATTCTATAGAAAAATATGATGGCAGGTTAGTCTGTATGCAGACATAAGAATTTCAGATGCTAGACTCACTCAGAAGGATACAATATAAAACATAGCTTAATAAGGCTTAAAAAGATGTAATATCTCTATCCTTCTGAAGACAGTAGTATACACATTCTGAAAATATCATTTTGGTTATTACAGTAGGAATTGAAATATAGTTCTTTCTCAAAAGGATTCCTGTGAGGTACTTTGCAGCACACGGGAAGAAAAATATAATCAGTGAGATAGTTAGATTCACTGAAGCCTTTTTATGCAGTGGCTAAAATGTTAGTGTAGGAAAACCATCAGAAATATACATTAAAATAAGAACACAAAACTCTTGAGAATAAAAAGATGAACTCTTTATATACTATGGAAAGAGCAATAATGAATATTAGTGAAGGTAGTAAATAAATGAAATACAAGCTTTTTCTGTTAAAAAGAATATTATCTACCCGTATGTAAAGAGTGGATGTAAAAACAGAATCCAGTGAAAGTGACTGAAAACAAATGGTCTGAAAATTAAGTAGACAACTAGGAAAGTACAAAGTCATGACACAGGAGAGGTGAGCTTAAAGAAAAAGGCCACAGAAAGGACAGGTTACCTAAGGACACAACTCTCTATTGGGTTTGGCAACTATGAGGCTGATGAAACCTTAAACAGAGGTTTTATATTGAATCCTTCTTGAGTGAGTCTAGTATACATTTAAAATCTGAAATTCTTACGTCTGCATGCAGACTAACCTGCCATCATATTTTTCTACAGAATTCTCTTTTTT
>NW_022452512.1:0-1194 GCF_009761245.1 Sapajus apella
TGGGAGGCTGACACCTGGCAGATCTCTTGAGCTCAGGAGTTTCAGACGAGCCTGGGCAACAGGGCAAAACCCTCTCTAAAAAGATACAAAAATTAACCAGGCATGGTGGTGCATGCCTTTAGTTCCAGCTTCTTGGGAGGCCAAGGTGTGAGGATCACTTGATCCTGGGAGGCTGAGGTCACTGTGGAGTGAGCCATGATGGTGCCACTGCACTCCAGCCTGGGTGGCAGAGATCCTGTCTCAAAAAAAAAACCTACTTTGCCAGGTGAATGTTAGGATGAAAAGTGATTACATATACAATCCTGAAATAA
Organism: Sapajus apella; assembly: GCF_009761245.1. Classification (NCBI taxonomy): domain Eukaryota; kingdom Metazoa; phylum Chordata; class Mammalia; order Primates; family Cebidae; genus Sapajus; species Sapajus apella. The sequence goes on from NW_022452512.1 coordinate 312, forward strand.
AGTCTGTCCTCAGTTATAGCTGCTACCATTGATTGGAGATGTTACTTTTTTTCTTTTCAGTGTTTGATAACAAATGCCTTTAAGTATAATAAGTATGTTGTATATAGTCATTTATGTTTAAATAATGTTTTAATGTATTTTATTGCTGATCACGGCATAGCATAAAGATGTGTTCATTTAAAACACTTTTGAAGTTGTGCAAGAAAAACTAATATGCAGAATATTCTTTTTTTCTTTTTTTTTTTTTAGATAAAGTCTTGCTCTGTCAACCAGGCTGGAGTGCAGTGGTGCAATCTCGGCTCACTGCAAACTCTGCCTCTGGGTTCAAGCAATTCTCCTGCCTCAGCCCCCTAAGTAGCTGGGATTACAGGTACCCACCACCATGCCTGGCTAATTTTTATGTTTTTAGTAGAGGCAGGGTCTCACCATGTTGGCCAGGCTGGGCTTGAACTCCTGACCTCAGGTGATCTGCCCACATCGGCCTCCCAAAGTGCTGAGATTACCAACATCAGCCACTGTGCCCAGCCCTAATATGTAGAATATTGTATGTAGGTTTTTTCCATGTTGGACCCCCTCTAAGAAGGGTTTCTATGTAAGAATAGTACAAATGATCTGGAAAGGTTAATAGGCTTGACAAATTTATGTTTCTTAACACTGTAAAAGTAGTCCGGTTGTCCTATGGCATATGCATAGGGCATATACCATGTGGGATTGGTTCCAGGACCCCTATTTCTACCAAAATCCTGGCACACTCAAGTCCCTGCTGTGGGCCCTGGAGATCCCAAGTATGTGAAAAGTTGAGCCTCCGTATATGCAAGTCTGCATTTAGTTGGAATAGATCCACATATAAATGGGCCCATGCAGCTCAAACCCATGTTGTTCA
>NW_022452513.1:0-1194 GCF_009761245.1 Sapajus apella
TATGTTTAGATTCTGCGAGTTAGAATCACGTTTCTCCAAAAAGCTGCGTTTGCATATTCCTGAGTCAATGGGAGTATAGGGTTTAATGAGAAATATCTGGCTCTAAAACAAAAACGGAGCTATGTAGCAGAATGATTGTCAAGGTATATATTGAATTACAGAGTTAAACAATTGTGTGAATGTAGCAGTTCACTAACCCTTTCTTTGGAGAATCTGGAACCAGATATTTCCACCCATATTCAGACTCTTAAGAATTAGCTTTAAGATCGCATCTAAATCATACGACAAACGTCTCTTTCAATCTGCTCCACTGTGTGTTCGTTCACCTTCGGAAGTTGCATCTATGTTTAGATTCTGCCAGTTAGAAAAACGTTTCTCCAAAAAGCTGCGTTTGGACATTCCTGAGTGAATGGGAGTATAGGGTTTAATGAGAAATATCTGGCTCTAAAACAAAAACGGAACTATGTAGCAGAATGATTGTCAAGGTTTACATTAAACTTACAGAGTTAAACAATTGTGTGAATGTAGCTGTTGACTAACCATTTCTTTGGAGAATCTGGAAAGAGATATTTCCAGCCATATACAGACTCTTAAGAATTAGCTTTAAGATCACATCTGAATCATACGAGAAACGTCTCTTTCAAACTGCTCCACTCTGTGTTCGTTCACCTTAAGAAGACGCATCTATGTTTAGATTCTGCGCGTTAGAAACGCGTTTCTCCAAAAAGCTGCGTTTGGATATTCCTGAGTGAATGGGAGTATAAGGTTTAATGAGAAATATCTGGCTCTAAAACAATAACGGAACTATGTAGCAGAATGATTGTCAAGGTGTATATTAAACTTACAGAGTTAAACAATTGCGTGAATGTAGCCACTAACCGTTTCTTTGCAGAATCTGTAAAGAGATATTTCCACCCATACTCAGACTCTTAAGAATTCCTTTAAGATCGCATCTAAATCATACGAGAAAGGTCTCTTTCAAACTGCTCCACTGTGTGTTCGCTCACCTTCGGAAGTAGCATCTATGTTTAGATTCTGCGAGTTAGAAACAAGTTTCTCCAAAATGCTGCGTTTGCATATTCCTGAGTGAATGGGAGCATAGGGTTTAATGAGAAATATCTGGCTCTAAAACAAAAACGGAGCTAAGTAGCAGAATGATTGTCAAGGTGTATATTAAACTTACAGAGTAAAGCA
>NW_022452514.1:0-1194 GCF_009761245.1 Sapajus apella
CCTCCTCCTCCTCCCCTTCTCCTCCTCTTGTCCGCAGAATTTTTAAACATGTGTGGGGAGGCCGAGTGCAGGGGCTCGCACCTGTAACCCCAGCACTTTGGGAGGCCGAGGCGGGAGGATCACCTGAGGTCGGGAGTTCGAGAGCAGCTTGGCCAACATGGAGAAACCCAGTCTCTACTAAAAATACAAAAAAAGTAGCCAGGAGTGCTGGCGGGTACCTGTCATCCCGGCTACATGGGAGGCTGAGGCAGGAGAATCACTTGAACCTGGAACGTGGAGGTTGCCGTGAGCCATGATCGCACCACTCCACTCCAGCCTGGGTAACAATTGTGAAACTCCATCTCAAAATAAATGCAGGTGGATCACCTGAGGTCAGGAGTTCGAGACCAGCCTGGCCAACCTGGGGAAACCCTGTTCCTACTGAAAAATACGAAATCAGCCAGGTGTGGTGGTGCATGCCTGTAATCCCAGCTACTCGGGAGGTTGAGGCAAGAGAATTGTTTGAACCAGGCAGATGGAGGTTGCAGTGAGCTGAGATCACACCACCGCACTCCAGCCTGAGCGACAGAGTGAGACTTGGTCTGAAAATAAATAGATAAATAAATAAAGAATTAGATAGATAAATTGATAGATAAATTGATAAATGGATAGATAGAAGGATGATAGATAGATAGATACATAGATAAATAGATAGCTACATAGATAGATAAACAGATAAACAGTTAGATATATAGATACTTAGGTAGAAACATACATAGATGGATAGACAGATAGATGGATAGATAGGTAGATAGATAGATGGATAGACAGATAGATAGATAGATAGATGATAGATACATAGATAGATAGATGAATAGATGGATAGATACATAGATGAATAGATAGATGACAGATAGATGGATAGATGGATGATTGACAGATAGATAGATGAATTGATAGATGGATAGATAGATGGCTTCATGGATAGACGGATGGATGGAAAGATGGATAGATAGATGGATAGATACATGGATGGATAGATGGATGAATGGATGGATGGACCGATGGATGAATGGATGGATGGATAGATGGATGAATGGATGGATGGATAGATGGATGGGTGGATGCATAGATACATTGATGGATAGATGGATGGATGGGTAGATAGATGGATGGATAGATGGATGAATGGATGGATGGATGGATGGATGGATA
>NW_022452515.1:0-74 GCF_009761245.1 Sapajus apella
TTGCTGAGAATGATGGTTTCCAGATTTATCCATGTCCCTACAAAGGATGCGAACTCATTGTTTTTTATGGCTGC
>NW_022452515.1:174-501 GCF_009761245.1 Sapajus apella
TATATACCCAGTAATGGGATTGCTGGGTCAAATGGAATTTCTATTTCTACGTCCTTGAGGAATTGCCATACTGTCTTCCACAATGGTTGAACTAATTTACACTCCCACCAACAGTGTAAAAGTGTTCCTACTTCCCACATCCTCTCCAGCATCCGTTGTCTACAAATTTTTTAATGATAGCCATTCTAACTGGTGTGAGATGGTATCTCAATCTGGTTTTGATTTGCATTCTATAATAATCAGTGATGATGAGCATTTTTTCATTTGTTTGTTGGCTTCATATATGTCTTCTTTTGAAAAATGTCTGTTCATATCCTTCACCCACTT
>NW_022452515.1:601-963 GCF_009761245.1 Sapajus apella
AAGTCCTTGCCTATGCCTATATCCTGAATGGTTTTGCCTAGGTTTTCTTCTAGGGTTTTTATGGCGTTAAGTCTTATGTTTAAGTCTTTAATCCATCTGGAGTTAATTTTAGTGTAAGGTGTGAGGAAGGGGTCCAGTTTCTGCTTTCTGCACATGGCTAGCCAGTTTTCCCAACACCATTTATTAAACAGGGAATCCTTTCTCCATTGCTTGTTTTTGTCAGGTTTGTCAAAGATCAGATGGTTGTAGATGTGTGGCATTGCCTCCAAGGCCTCTGTTCTGTTCATTGGTCTATATCGCTGGTTTGGTACCAGGACCATGCTCTTTTGATTATTGTAGCTTTGTAGTATAGTTTGAAATCA
>NW_022452515.1:1063-1193 GCF_009761245.1 Sapajus apella
CCTAGGTTTTCTTCTAGGGTTTTTATGGTGTTAAGTCTTATGTTTAAGTCTTTAATCCATCTGGAGTTAATTTTAGTGTAAGATGTGAGGAAGGGGTCCAGTTTCTGCTTTCTGCACATGGCTAGCCAGT
>NW_022452516.1:0-1193 GCF_009761245.1 Sapajus apella
CTGCTGCTCAGAGGTCTCTACATCATATGCCCATTCTTTCCCTTCCCTGATCCCTCACTTTAGAGAACCAGAAAATTAGCAGCGCTCCTACGGTAAGAACACAAAAGGCTGCATGGAAAGTTGATGGCTAGTGAGAAAATTGGATATGAGCTCCTACTATCTTAATCTGTGTTACTTATATTACCTCCAGTCATATTAGATGTACTGCTAAATAAAGGCAAGATAGGAGGAAATATGCTTGCGTCTGTCTGAGATCTAAAGTGGGTTCTTAGAACATCTCTTTGAAATGGCTTCAAGACACAATGTTCCTTTGAAATATTTCAGAAGACAACATGAAGCAGAGCATCATTTATGGCATGAGTTCCTGAAACAGAACTTGGCACCTAGAGAGCACTCCAGGATGTCCTTCCACAGCAGTGTGCCCTGCTCCACCTGGTGACTTTAAATGACTGTTTAGTGTGCCACAGAATGGTTGGAACACTGGTTGCTGTGATATTTGTGTAAGTCACCAAAAGAATTCAATTCCTCATTATAGAAAGGCTAAAATGTTCCACAACTAAGTAGGAATTGATCACTTTCCAAGAAAAGTGACAAACAATTTTCTGAAATAAAGATATCAACAACAAACTTTGAATGTGCCTACACATTATATTGAGTGTTCTCAACACGTTTCTTTCTTGTTTTATTTGCCCAGCCAGGCTGGAGTGTATTGGCGCGATCTCGGCTCACTGCAACCTGCAACTCCTGGATTCAAGTGATTCTCCTTCCTCAGCCTCCCAGGTAGCTGGAATTACAGGTATGTGCCACCATGCCTGGCTAATTTTTTTGTATATTTAGTAGAGACGGGGTTTCATCATGTTAGCCAGGCTGGTCCCGAACTCCTGACCTCAGGTAATCCACCCACACCAGCCTCCCAAAATGCTGGGATTACAGGCATGAGCTACCATGCCTGGCCAAAAAATAAACACTGAAATTGAGGTTTCTGTTATCCCTCTATTGAATACCACAAAAATACATTTCAAGAGATATATAGAAACTTACTGTCATGCACATACACATAAAATGGTAAATTCTGTGCTCACAAACTATTTTTTCTTCAACTGCTCTGACTTAACACTTCTTACTCGTATCCTGTGCTGAATGTGTGGGCCTTACCTGCCCTCTGGCCAGCTTCTCCTGACCAGGGCATTCCC
>NW_022452517.1:0-720 GCF_009761245.1 Sapajus apella
CTCATGTATGTCTTCTTTTGTAAAGTGTCTGTTCATATCCTTCGCCCACTTTTGAATGGGCTTGTTAGTTTTTTTCTTGTAAATCTGTTTTAGTTCTTTGTAAATTCTGGATATCAGCCCTTTGTCAGATGGGTAAACTGCAAAAATTTTTTCCCAATCTGTTGGTTGCCGATTCACTCTAATGATTGTTTCTTTTGCTGTGCAGAAGCTGTGGAGTTTGATTAGGTCCCATTTGTCTATTTTGGCTTTTGTTGCCAATGCTTTTGGTGTTTTGGTCATGAAGTCCTTGCTTACACCTACGTCCTGAATGGTTTTGCCTAGATTTGCTTCTAGGGTTTTTATGATGTTAGGTCTTATGTTTAAGTCTTTAATCCATCTGGAGTTAATTTTAGTGTAAGGTGTCAGGAAGGGGTCCAGTTTCTGCTTTCTGCACATGGCTAGCCAGCTTTCCCAACAGCATTTATTGAACAGGGAATCCTTTCCCCATGGCTTGTTTTTGTCTGGTTTGTCAAAGATTAGATGGTTGTAGATATGTTGTGTTGCCTCCGAGACCTCTGTTCTGTTCCATTGGTCTATATCTCTGTTTTGGTACCAGTACCATGCTGTTTTGATTACTGTAGCCTTGTAGTATAGCTTGAAGTCCGGTAGTGTGATGCCCCCTGCTTTGTTCTTTTTGCTTAGAATTGACTTGGCTATGCGGGCTCTCTTTTGGTTCCATAA
>NW_022452517.1:820-1193 GCF_009761245.1 Sapajus apella
CTTGCTTATCAGTTTCAGGAGGTTTGGGGCTGAGACAATGGGGTCTTTTAGATATACAATCATGTCGTCTGCAAATAGAGACAATTTGACTTCCTCCTTTCCTATTTGAATGCCCTTTATTTCTTTTTCTTGCCTGATTGCTCTGGCTAGGACTTCTAATAGTATATTGAATAGCAGTGGTGAGAGAGGGCATCCTTGACTTGGTGCCACATTTCAAGGGGAATGCTTCCAGTTTTTGCCCATTCAGTATGATATTGGCTGTTGGTTTGTCATAAATAGCTTTTATTATATTGAGATACGTTCCATCGATACCTAGCTTATTGAGAGTTTTTAGCATAAAGGGCTGTTGAATTTTGTCAAAGGCCTTCTCTGC
>NW_022452518.1:0-1193 GCF_009761245.1 Sapajus apella
GCAGAGAAGGCCTTTGACAAAATTCAACAGCCCTTTATGCTAAAAACACTCAATAAGCTAGGTATCAATGGAACGTATCTCAAAATAATAAAAGCTATTTATGACAAACCAACAGCCAATATCATACTGAATGGGCAAAAACTGGAAGCATTCCCCTTGAAATGTGGCACCAGACAAGGATGCCCGCTCTCACCACTGCTATTCAATATAGTATTAGAAGTTCTAGCCAGAGCAATCAGGCAAGAAAAAGAAATAAAGGGCATTCAAATAGGAAAGGAGGAAGTCAAATTGTCTTTATTTGCAGGCGACATGATTGTATATCTAGAAGACCGCATCGTCTCAGCCCCAAACCTCCTGAAACTGATAAGCAAGTTCAGCAAAGTCTCAGGATACAAAATCAATGTGCAAAAATCACATGCATTCCTATACACCAATAACAGACTTAAAGAGAGCCAAATCAAGAACAAACTTCCATTCACAATTGCCACAAAGAGAATAAAATACCTAGGAATACAACTAACAAGGAATGTAAAGGACCTCTTCAAGGAGAACTACAAGCCACTGCTCAACGAAATAAGAGAGGACACAAACAGATGGAGAAACATCCCATGTTCATGGTTAGGAAGAATCAATATCGTGAAAATGGCCATACTGCCCAAAGTAATTTACAGATCCAATGCTATCCCCATCAAGCTACCAATGACCTTCTTCGCAGAACTGGAAAAAACCACCTTAAACTTCATATGGAATCAAAAGAGAGCCCGCATAGCCAAGTCAATTCTAAGCAAAAAGAACCAAGCGGGGGGCATCACACTACCAGACTTCAAACTATACTACAAGTCTACAGTAATCTAAACAGCATGGTACTGGTACCAAAACAGAGATATAGACCAATGGAACAGAACAGAGGTCTCGGACGCAACACAACATATCTACAACCATCTGATCTTTGAGAAACCAGACAAAAACAAGCAATGGGGAAAGGATTCCCTGTTCAATAAATGGTGTTGGGAAAGCTGGCTAGCCATGTGCAGAAAGCAGAAACTGGACCCCTTCCTGACACCTTACACTAAAATTAACTCCATATGGATTAAAGACTTAAACATAAGACCTAACACCATAAAAACCCTAGAAGAAAATCTAGGCAAAACCATTCAGGACGTAGGTGTAGGCAAGGACTTCATGACCAAAAC
>NW_022452519.1:0-1193 GCF_009761245.1 Sapajus apella
AAGTTGTGTCATGTGGAGCTGTATATTTAGGCTTTCATCAAATTGAGTAGTGGTGGCCACTATTTTATTCAAACACTTTTTTTTGTTTAAACTTCCCAGCACACACACACACACACACACACACACACTCACACACCCCACATGCACAGAGCCTCTCTTTTTCTCTTGCTTTAGGTTTTAAAATTGAATATATGTTAGGCAACTTGATATTGTCCCACCTATCATCAAGGTTTTTAAGTTTTTTTAGCCTGTGTTCTTTCTCTGCTTCAGTTTCTATTATGCTTTCAAATTCACTTATTTTTCTACAATACCTAATGTTATGCTAAGCCCTCAATAGCTTTTTCACATTAAATATACATTTTTCACACTACAATTCTATTTACTTCTTTTAAAATGTTTCCATGCATTCTTTTATTGTTCACAGTTTGCTTTAAATCCTTGAACATATTTCTAACAGTTGCTCAAAAACCCCTTTCTGCAGATTTCATTACCATTGTTATTTTTGCTTGTTTCCATGGACACTGTGGTGTTATGTTATTGAGTTTCTGAATTTTGATTTTGTCCTTTGCCGAGTTTTGAAGTTTCTTTGTTAGGAATTTGATAAGTAACTTGGAAATCAGCTTGATCCAGTTGATATTTGCTGTTAAACTTTGTTAGGTCAAGCCTCACAATAGCTGTTATTCTAGAGCTAGTTTATTTCTGCTGCCAGGAAGTTGCCATCCACCTATGGGCTCTCTTGTACCCCTTGGGTGTTCAATGAGTTTTCCCACTCAGGATAACCAGAACTTGCCTATGTTCCAGTACTTTCTTACATCTAGAAATTGCTCAACTCATACCTCTCCACTAACTGCTCTTCTCCTAGCTGCATGAGATTTTAGTCTTTTTATGCACATATTAGTTGTCAGCTAAGAACTTAAAGAAATCTTTACGAAAAATTACTACCTTTTTATCTGTGTAGCTTTCTCCTCTCCAGTTCTCTTTCCCCAAAATCTAGCTACCTAAGCCTCCATGAACTCTGATTCCTCAATTTAGTGAGGCCACTGTGTTTTGTTTAGCTTCTTTTTCCTCTACAGTGATACTGAGAATATCTTCAGGTAGAAAGCTGGGCAGTCACAGGACACATGTAATTTGTTCACTTTTCACATAGATCACAGCACTGTACTATCTGTTGTCCAATTACAGAAAACACTTAA
>NW_022452521.1:0-1193 GCF_009761245.1 Sapajus apella
CAATCAGAACAGTATTCCAAGTGTAGAGTATGCTGCCTCCAGAATACAGATAGGCCTACAATGCATTGTGCAGCTTTCTTATGCTCTCTGGTATAGGGCAAGCACATGCTTTGAAGGGCACGTTTCCACAAAGGCCACTAATGTATTAGCCATTTCTTTCTCATCTGGCTTTATTAGATTCATGCAATTGATACAATGGAACAGGGTAATATTCTGCAAAACACCCAGTAGTTCTAGTTCTCTTTATAATGAAGGAAGAAGAGTTATCATAGCCCTGTGTGAAGGCTATAAATATATAACATTGACCTTTTCACATGAATGCAAACTGCTTTTAATCCAAGTCAAAGCAAACTGCTTTTCTGTTTTTGGACAAAGATAATACAAACATATTTACCAGGTCAGTGGCTCATATCCTGTATGTTAGCCTATGTTAATCAGCTCTACAGATTATCATCTGGCAGAACAGCTACAGCTGAGTTAAGTTTCTTACTTGCTTGAGATTGAAGGAGCACACTGTCATCTTTGAATTCAGCTGGCCTTTGCACAGGCAAGGCTGGTGAATTAACAGGTGGTAAAATGAGGACACTTCACTTATATTCTTTAGTTTAGGCCTTTAGAAATAGCACTTATTTCTGTCACCTATTTTAGGATGTGATATTTTTATATACTATATTATATAATAAAGGAACAGTTTAAAAACTTTCAGTTGGCCTTCCACACTAAGACAGTTTTCACCCCACCCAGGCCAAATAGCAAATGAAGGAATTGTGGAAGTATCAAGTATGTGAGTTAAAACTGTACATTTGGCAACCAGGGAAATGACCATTGGATTGTGGCCTTAGAAGCTTTGGACCCGCTGTGAGGACGTAGGCTAGACTCTATTTATTGCCTCACCCACATTTGTCTCCCCTCTGACTGAGAGGTCACAATGACAGCTTGAATCGCTGGCTATCAACATTAGCTGAAGCCCTTGTCTAACGGTTTTGAAAAGATTTTACATTGTCCCTTTTTTCACTGTGTAGCTATGCAAGTAAAAGGACCACTGATCTCTTCCGGAAAGGACTGAGGGACCATCACTGTGCACACTGGCTGTGGTATGGTCAGTCCTTCCTCTTGGGGTTCCACTGATCCCTCAGTTAATGTTTTGGGTCCCAAAACTGTCAGTCTGTGTTCTGGAGTCTGTATGATGAAAT
>NW_022452522.1:0-1193 GCF_009761245.1 Sapajus apella
GGTTGTCTCTTGATGCTAAACAAGTGGTAGAATATTCATGCCTCTTTTTTTTAGACCATATCGAGTAATTTCCTGACATTGCCATGGTTTTTGTAAACTGTCGTGGCGCTGGCAGGAGTGTAGCAGTGAGGATGACCAGAGATTACTCTTGTGGCCACTTTGGTTTTGGTGGGTTATGGCCAGCTCCTTTACTGCAACCTGTTTTATCAGCAAGGCCTTTATGACCTGTATTTTGTGCTGACCTCCTAGCTTACCCTGTGACTTAGAATGCCTTAACCATTGGGGAATGCAGCCCAGTAGGTTTCAGCCTCATTTTACCCAACTCCTATTCAAGATGGAGTTGCTCTGACTCACATGCCTCTGACAGGGCTGTGGTCTGATGCACAGCAGAACTAGAGCAAGAGACCCAGGGCAGGGAGAATCTCCCACCCATGGCTTTTACCCTCTCCAGCCACTTAAACAGGCGTGGTGGTCTGTGTGAGCCCCAGCCTTCAGGTGGGGTTTTCATCTTGTGTCACAGTGGAAAAGACTGTGGCACAGAAGCCGTGAATGGTGACATGAGGGAGATTCTGTGACTGGGAAACATGCACCACCCCAGTTCCAGCACAACTTCTTCAGGACTCACGCCCCTTGGGCTGTGCTGGTAGGCTGTTCTTGGCATATGACATCCTGGTGGGGGTCAGCACCTTGTAGGGGTGGGAATGGGTTTGCTGAAAGGAGCAGATGCTGTAGAACCCACAGTGGTGGAACCCACATTTTCTTTTCTTCCTAAGCAGATAGCTACAGATAGAAGGCCCGATATTGCCACAGGTGAACTCGCTCACCCCGACATTGTAAATTAACAGCTTATCTTCACAGTACAAGACAAGACTAGAACTTGTCCCTCCCCTCCACCCTTCCCAGCCCCCACTCCAAGATGAATACATATTTGATTGCTTCCTCTACTCTGGGTTTGCTTTATCTTGTGTAAAGTGCAGATTTACTGAACTTTTGCTAAATACATACCTCTACTGGCTCCTTTTCACATGCAATGCGTGGATTCAGCAACCCTAATCAAAGCCTCACACTAATGTGGCCATACCTTCTCTCTTATTTTTCTTTCCCTGTCCCCCTCCTGCCTGCTGTACCACCTTTAAATACTGAAACCCTCAAAATCCTCTTCAGGAAAAGTAGAGACCACAGGTCCTACTTGC
>NW_022452523.1:0-74 GCF_009761245.1 Sapajus apella
TTGCTGAGAATGATGGTTTCCAGATTTATCCATGTCCCTACAAAGGATGCGAACTCATTGTTTTTTATGGCTGC
>NW_022452523.1:174-501 GCF_009761245.1 Sapajus apella
TATATACCCAGTAATGGGATTGCTGGGTCAAATGGAATTTCTATTTCTACGTCCTTGAGGAATTGCCATACTGTCTTCCACAATGGTTGAACTAATTTACACTCCCACCAACAGTGTAAAAGTGTTCCTACTTCCCACATCCTCTCCAGCATCCGTTGTCTACAAATTTTTTAATGATAGCCATTCTAACTGGTGTGAGATGGTATCTCAATCTGGTTTTGATTTGCATTCTATAATAATCAGTGATGATGAGCATTTTTTCATTTGTTTGTTGGCTTCATATATGTCTTCTTTTGAAAAATGTCTGTTCATATCCTTCACCCACTT
>NW_022452523.1:601-963 GCF_009761245.1 Sapajus apella
AAGTCCTTGCCTATGCCTATATCCTGAATGGTTTTGCCTAGGTTTTCTTCTAGGGTTTTTATGGCGTTAAGTCTTATGTTTAAGTCTTTAATCCATCTGGAGTTAATTTTAGTGTAAGGTGTGAGGAAGGGGTCCAGTTTCTGCTTTCTGCACATGGCTAGCCAGTTTTCCCAACACCATTTATTAAACAGGGAATCCTTTCTCCATTGCTTGTTTTTGTCAGGTTTGTCAAAGATCAGATGGTTGTAGATGTGTGGCATTGCCTCCAAGGCCTCTGTTCTGTTCATTGGTCTATATCGCTGGTTTGGTACCAGGACCATGCTCTTTTGATTATTGTAGCTTTGTAGTATAGTTTGAAATCA
>NW_022452523.1:1063-1193 GCF_009761245.1 Sapajus apella
CCTAGGTTTTCTTCTAGGGTTTTTATGGTGTTAAGTCTTATGTTTAAGTCTTTAATCCATCTGGAGTTAATTTTAGTGTAAGATGTGAGGAAGGGGTCCAGTTTCTGCTTTCTGCACATGGCTAGCCAGT
>NW_022452524.1:0-1192 GCF_009761245.1 Sapajus apella
CTTCTCTAATCTTGTCTTCTCGTTTCATTTCATTAAGTTGGTCTTCGGCCTCTGATATCCTTTCTTCTGCTTGATCAATTCGACTGTTAACACCTGTGCATACTTCGTGGCGTTCTCGTATAATATTCTTCAGTTCCATTAATTCACTTATTTTCGTTTCTAAATTGTCTATTCTCATTAACGTTTCGTCAAACCTTTTTTCAAGGTTCTTAGTTTCTTTACATTGGGCTAGAACATGTTCTTTTAGCTCACAAAAGTTCCTTATTATCCACTTTCTGAAGCCTAAATCTGTTAATGGAACGCACTGGTTCTCCATCAGGCCTTGTTCCCTTGATGATGAGGAGCTGTGATCCCCTGTAGAGGGAGAGGCATTCTGATTCTGGGTATTCTCAACCTTTTTACACTGGTTTCTTCCCATCATTGTAAGTTTATCCGCCTGTCATCTTTGTGATTGCCAACTTTCAAATTAGGTCTCTGAGTGGGCGTCCAACTTGTTGATTCCCTGCGCCGGAATCTGAGCAACCCACTGCGCCAGCTAAAACAGCAGCATTAAGATTTGTGGTGCTTTTCTGCTTGGGAATCTCCGGTCTGGCTTCACTCTTGAATCCCGTTTTCAATCAGGTAAATGGGCGACTCTGCCTTCCCCAAGCTCCAAACGTCGATCAAAAGGGGATCCAGTCTGTTTACTCGGCACCGAGAACCGCAACGCCAGCCACAAGAGTCGCGCTGGCGACCCGTGGGGCTCCTCCGCTGGGAATCTCCTAGTCTGTGGGCAACAAAAACTCGTCTGAAAGTGTGGTGTCCTCTCTTTCTGTGCACTTTCTCTGGGAGCTACAATCCTGAGCTGCTAGTCATCGGCCATCTTGGATCTCCAAGAACTTTTTTTTTTACATATCTTGGATACAAGTCCCTTATCAGATACATGATTTGCAAATATTTTCTCCCATTTTCTAGGTTGCCTTTTCACTTTCTTGATGGTGTCCTTTGAAGCATACCAGTTATCAATTTGGTGAACTGGGATTTATCTATTTTTAAATGTTGTCTCTTAAAGCATTTGGTGTCATATCTAATAAGCTGTTTTATAGTTTTAGCTCTTACATTCAAATTTATGATCTGTTTTTAGTTGATTGGGTCTAACTTTATTTATTTATTTTTATTTATTTATCTATTTTTTGAGATGGAGTTTTGCTTT
>NW_022452525.1:0-591 GCF_009761245.1 Sapajus apella
TGAAAGAGACGTTTCTCGTATCATTTAGATGCGACCTTAAAGCTAATTCTTAAGAGTCTGTAAGCGGCTGGAAACATCTCTTTCCAGATTCTGCAAAGAAAGTGTTGGTGAACTGCTACATTAACACAATTGTTTAGCTCTGTAAGTTTAATATACACGTTGACAATCATTCTGTTACATAGCTCCGTTTTTGTTTTAGAGCAAGATATTTCTCGTTAAACCCTATACTCCAATTCACTCAGGAATATCCAAAAGCAGCTTTTTGGAGAAACGTCTTTCTAACTCGCAGAATCTAAACATAGATGCAACTTCCGTACATGAACGAACACACAGTGGAGCAGTTTGAAAGAGACGTTTCTCGTATCATTTAGATGTGATCTTAAAGCTAATTCTTAAGAGTCTGCAAGCGGCTGGAAATATCTCTTTTACAGATTCTCCAAAGAAAGGGTTGGTGAACTGCTATATTCACATAATTGTTTAACTCTGTAAGTTTAATATACACCTTGACAATCATTCTGTTACATAGCACCGTTTTTGTTTTAGAGGAAGATATTTCTCATTAAACCCTATACTCCAATTCACTCAGGAATA
>NW_022452525.1:601-1192 GCF_009761245.1 Sapajus apella
TGAAAGAGACGTTTCTCGTATCATTTAGATGCGACCTTAAAGCTAATTCTTAAGAGTCTGTAAGCGGCTGGAAACATCTCTTTCCAGATTCTGCAAAGAAAGTGTTGGTGAACTGCTACATTAACACAATTGTTTAGCTCTGTAAGTTTAATATACACGTTGACAATCATTCTGTTACATAGCTCCGTTTTTGTTTTAGAGCAAGATATTTCTCGTTAAACCCTATACTCCAATTCACTCAGGAATATCCAAAAGCAGCTTTTTGGAGAAACGTCTTTCTAACTCGCAGAATCTAAACATAGATGCAACTTCCGTACATGAACGAACACACAGTGGAGCAGTTTGAAAGAGACGTTTCTCGTATCATTTAGATGTGATCTTAAAGCTAATTCTTAAGAGTCTGCAAGCGGCTGGAAATATCTCTTTTACAGATTCTCCAAAGAAAGGGTTGGTGAACTGCTATATTCACATAATTGTTTAACTCTGTAAGTTTAATATACACCTTGACAATCATTCTGTTACATAGCACCGTTTTTGTTTTAGAGGAAGATATTTCTCATTAAACCCTATACTCCAATTCACTCAGGAATA
>NW_022452526.1:0-1192 GCF_009761245.1 Sapajus apella
GCCAACATTCAACATTCTTAAAGAAAAGAACTTTCAACCCAGAATCTCCTATCCAGCCAAACTAAGCTTCATAAGTGAAGGAAAAATAAAATCCTTAGTGAACGTGCAAGTACTCAGAGATTTCGTCACCACCAGGCCTGCTCTACAAGAGCTCCTGAAAGAGGCTCTACCATATAAAGGAACAATAAGTCCCAGCCACTCCAAAAACATGCCAAACGGTAAAGAGAATCAACACAATGAAGAATCTGCATCAACTAATGGGCAAAACAGCCAGCTAGCACCAAAATGGCAGTATCAAATTCACACATAACAATATTAACCCTAAATGTAAATGGACTAAATGCCCCAATCAAAAGACACAGACTGGCAAATTGGATAAAAAGACAAAAACCAATGGTGTGCTGTATCCAGGAAGGCCATCTCACATGCAAGGGTACACAAAGGCTCAAAATAAAGGGATGGAGGAAGATTTACCAAGCAAATGGAGAGCAAAAACAAGCAGGAGTTGCAATTCTCATCTCTGATAAATTAGACTTTAAAGCAACAAAGATCAAAAGAGACAAAGAGGGACATTACATAATGGTAAAAGGATCAATGCAACAAGAAGAGCTAACGATCCTAAATATATGCGCACCCAATACAGGAGCACCCAGATACATAAGGCGAGTCTTTAATGACTTACAAAGAGACTTAGACTCCCACACAATTATAGTGGGAGACTTTAACACCCCATTGTCAATATTAGACAGATCAACCAGACAGAAAATTAACAAGGATATCCAGGACTTGAACTCAGACCTGGACCAAGCAAACCTAATAGACATTTACAGAACTCTCCACCCCAGATCCACAGAATATACATTCTTCTCAGCACCACATCACACCTACTCTAAAATTGACCACATAATTGGGAGTAAATCACTCCTCAGCAAATGCAAAAGAACGGAAATCATACCAAACAGTCTCTCAGACCACAGTGCAATCAAGTTAGAACTCAGAATTCAAAAACTAACCCAGAACCGCACAGCTTCATGGAAACTGAACGACTTACTCTTGAATGTTGACTGGATAAACAATGAAATGAAGGCAGAAATAAAGATGTTCTTCGAAACCAACGAGAATGAAGACACAACATACCAGAATCTCTGGGACACATTTAAAGCAGTCTCTAGAGGAAAATATATAGCAATAA
>NW_022452527.1:0-546 GCF_009761245.1 Sapajus apella
TCTTGCTCTAAAACAAAAACGCAGCTATCTAGCAGGATGGTTTTCACGCTGCACAATCAAGCTGCAGAGTTTAACTGATGTGTGTGTGCAGCAGATGAGAAATCGTTTCTTTGGAGATTCTGGAAAAAGATATTTCCAGCCATATACAGGCATTTGAAAACTAGCAGTAACACTGCGTTTAAAACACAGGGGAAACATGTAGTTCAAAGTGCTCTGCTTTCTGTTCGTTCCCCTTAGGTAGTTGCATCTAAGTTTAGATTCAAAGAGTTAGAAACAGGTTTCTTCTAAAAGCTGCGTTTGGATATTCCAGAGTGACAGAGACTATAGGCTTTAGTGAGACATATCTCACTCTAAAACAAAAACGCATCTATCTAGCAGAATGGTTGTCAAGCTGTACGGTCAACTTACAGAGTTAAACTGATGTATGTGGGTAGCAGTTCAGAAATCCTTTCTTTGGAGAATCTGGATAAAGATATTTCCAGCCATATACAGGCATATAAGAACAAGCAGGAAGACTGCGTTTAAAACACAGGAGAAACGTCTAGT
>NW_022452527.1:646-1192 GCF_009761245.1 Sapajus apella
TCTTGCTCTAAAACAAAAACGCAGCTATCTAGCAGGATGGTTTTCACGCTGCACAATCAAGCTGCAGAGTTTAACTGATGTGTGTGTGCAGCAGATGAGAAATCGTTTCTTTGGAGATTCTGGAAAAAGATATTTCCAGCCATATACAGGCATTTGAAAACTAGCAGTAACACTGCGTTTAAAACACAGGGGAAACATGTAGTTCAAAGTGCTCTGCTTTCTGTTCGTTCCCCTTAGGTAGTTGCATCTAAGTTTAGATTCAAAGAGTTAGAAACAGGTTTCTTCTAAAAGCTGCGTTTGGATATTCCAGAGTGACAGAGACTATAGGCTTTAGTGAGACATATCTCACTCTAAAACAAAAACGCATCTATCTAGCAGAATGGTTGTCAAGCTGTACGGTCAACTTACAGAGTTAAACTGATGTATGTGGGTAGCAGTTCAGAAATCCTTTCTTTGGAGAATCTGGATAAAGATATTTCCAGCCATATACAGGCATATAAGAACAAGCAGGAAGACTGCGTTTAAAACACAGGAGAAACGTCTAGT
>NW_022452528.1:0-1191 GCF_009761245.1 Sapajus apella
TAGATGCTCGTTGTAGCACTGTTTTGTTCTAAACACATGTATTACAACGATATGAGGGAAAAGCCTCATATCATCTCTTCCGGTTTTCATTTCACTTTTCACACTTAATTTTGGGTCTGAAGAGAGTTTATCATGATATATGTCATATGTATACTCAGGCTCTTGTAACAATTGGCAGTATAGTATGATCTCTCTTTCTTATTGTCATTAATGATTAAGGACTATTTATTCAAGTTGATAACTGTACTTAACTCTTATGTTAGATAAAAAGGATGTTTCTAGTTTTTGAGAGTACACATTAAGATAGTGCCTTTACTATTGTTTCATTTGAAAAATGTTTCTGGGGGTTATTTTTTTGGAAAAACCTCTTTGAGGTAATACGTAATCATTGTGAAAATTTCATACAATATTGCAGTATATAAAGAAGGAAGTGCCTTTTGAAAAGATGAGAATTTTGTTCTCCAAACTTTGAGTCATTGACGTGCCTCCTTGTTACTTTTGCCATATGTTTGTATCATCTGTACTGTTAATTCATAGCAATTTTCTTAAAATTTACTAAAGAAATCCAAAAAGCCTTAGTGATAAGAGCTGTGAACTCATACATTGATGTCTATTACATACATACATAACGTTGATGTTTTATGTACATTGATGCATATTAAATAATGATTTATTCAAATGTATGTATACTTTATAACACACTGGCACAGTGAGTGGAAGTATAGGTTCTGAAATCAAGGTTTCACGGTTTTACATTCGGATTATGCTATGTCCTCCTTCAGTGATAGTAGATAATAAACTTAAGCCTCTGCTTCCATTTTATTTGTTAAATGGGGTTAGTATGCCACCTCCCTTGTGAGGTTATTATAAAATTAAGCAGCGGGTGTACAATCAGTCAGCAGAGCCCTAGTACATAAGAGTTCCACAAATACTAGCTATCATTCAATGCAGTAATTCATAAATACCTCGTGTCTCCTTCGAAGCTAGTTCTCACAGAAGCACCTCAGTTTTAAAGTGCTTACATAGTATTCATTTTAAGAATATACTACGATTTATGGAACAGCATTTTGTAATTACTTTTTGTCATTTTTTTTAAAAAGCAACAAATAACAGGATTGGTTTCTAATATGCAGCACCAGTTTTCCCTCCCAAAGGACTGTATAAATTTGCTGTTCTGGCAGTTTTGACTTC
>NW_022452529.1:0-476 GCF_009761245.1 Sapajus apella
GGACAGGGAAAGTGTGGCACATATACACCATGGAATACTATGCAGCCTAGAAAAGGATGAGTTCATGTCCTTTGTAGGGACATGGATGAACCTGGAAACCATCAATCTCGGCAAACTGAGAGAAGAACAGAAAATCAAACACCATATGTTCTCACTCAGGCTGGTGTTGAACAGTGAGAACACATGGACAAAGGGAGGGGAGCATCATACCCTGGGGTCTGTGGAGGGCATATAGTGGGAGTTGGGGAGGGATACCATGGGGAGAAATGCCAGATAAAGTGATGGGGAGAAAGGCAGCAAACCACATTGCCAAGTATGTACCTGTGCTACAATCTTGTATATTCTTCAAATTTACCTCAAAACCTAGTAAAAACAAAAACAAAAACAAAAACGCTGTAACAAAAACCAAAACGCAGTAACATACATATTAAAAAAAAAAAAGACTGCACTATTTTATATTCCCTATACGGTATTTA
>NW_022452529.1:576-1191 GCF_009761245.1 Sapajus apella
TTTTTTCTTTTAGAGACAGAGTGTAGCTCTGTTGCCAAAGTTGGAGAGCATTAGCACAATCTGTGCTCATTGCAACCTGTGCTTAACTTAGTTAGGCTCAGGGTTAGGGTTAGTGATTAGGAATTAGGGGTTAGGGATTAGGGGTTAGGGGTGCGTGGTGCGGCGTCCCGGCTCTGGTGTACGTCAGTCGTTGTCCTGACCTTCTGCGGAGTTGCAGTCACCTCAGTATTCATCTGTGGGGAACCGTGAGTGCGGAGCTGCCTTCTCCACAGCACAGACCTAGCAGGCATAGCCTGGCTACATCTCTGGGTCACGTCTAGGGTAAGGAAATTCCATCCTGATTGCAGCCCTGAATGCTTAGGGTCAGAGACCGGTAAGATCTCGGTATGGAAAACTTGACACCAAAAGCTCCTCTGAAACCTTCACACCTATGTTCTCTCCACCCAAGGCCAGGCGGCTTCAGTGCGCATTTTAATAATCAACAGTCAAAGCAGTGCAAACGTAGAAACTAACGTGTAGTTAGGGTTTAGGGTGAGGATTACGGCTAAGGATTAGGGTTAGAGATTATGATTTAGGGATTAGAAGAATTTTAGGCAAATTTGAAGGAAGGAATGA
>NW_022452530.1:0-1191 GCF_009761245.1 Sapajus apella
CTTGGGAGGCTGAAGCACCATAAAAATTGCTTGAACCTAGGAAGGAGAGGTTGTAGTGAACTGAGATTGTGCCACTGCACTCCAGCCTGGGCAACAAAATGAGACCCTGTCTCAAAAAAAAACAAAAAAAAAAATATATATATAGATAGATAGATAGATATGCTGAAATGAATTAACTTAGACAAAGACAAGTCAAAAAGAAAGACGAAATCCAAACTCCAGGCTTATAGATTCCTGACCTGACTTTGCCCTTGTCTAAAACTGGTGGATAAAGCTCTTTCTTCCGTTTTTGACTTTGTATCCATATTTCCAGTCTTTCAAGTTGAAATTTGCCCATTTATTCAGACAATTCGATAAATATGGTAATACGTCAGCCTCTATCATTAGACATTCATAAACTCTATTAAATAAACCGAACTTTGGGTACTCCAGCGGGTTTTAAGATCTCCAGTCCTTAATTTCCTCATCTCTAAAACAGAGACAGCACTGCTAACTAAATTACTTCAGAGGTTTGTTCTGATGATCAGATGAGATTGTTCACCTAAAATGCTAGTACAGAGTAAGGGCTAAAGAAATTTTTTAGTGAGACACAGTTTCACTCTTGTTGCCCAGGCATTGCTGGAGTACAATGGCATGATCTCGGCTCACCAAAACCTTTGCCTCCTGGGTTTAAGCAATTCTCCTGCCTCAGCCTACTGAGTAGCTGAAATGACAGGCGTATGCCACCATGCCCGGTTAATTTTCGTATTTTTAGCAGTGATGACGTTTCTCCATGTTGGTCAGGCCACTCTCAAACTCCCAACCTCAAGTGATCTGCTCGCCTCAGCCTCCCAAAGTGCTGGGATTACAGGTATGAGACACCTGGCCACAGGAAAAAAAAAAAAATATATATATATATATATATAATTATATTATTATAATTATATAATTAATTATAATATATAAATATACATTATAATTACTATATTATAATATAGTGATTATATATAATATATATTCCTGGCCACAGGAAAAAAAATATATATATATGTATATATATATACATATATTTGAGACAGAGCCTCACTCTGTCACCAGGCTGGAGTACGGTGGCCCAATCTCTGCTTACTGCAACCTCCACCTCCCGGGTTCAAGCGATTCTCCTGCCTCAGCCTCCTGAGTAACTGGAACTATGCAGGCCATCATGCCCAG
>NW_022452531.1:0-1191 GCF_009761245.1 Sapajus apella
TTGTTACATTTCATGATTTCCCACCCCTTTTCTCTTTCATTTAGCATGGATGACCCCCTAATAAGAGCTTTGATCCACCAGGAGTCACAGTCATTATGCAGTGACTCCCTCAGGACCCCCGGGTGGGGGACTTCTACCTCTTCCCTAAACAGCTGTTTAGCTTCAATGGCATTTTAACTTCTCGAGCCGATTCTATCGTTTCCCTGCCTCCTTCCTCTTTGCCAGATGTCGCTTCTTATTTGTCTCTATCTGCTGATTCTAACATGGGGAGAGGTCAAGCGCAGCTCATGGGCCACTCCTAATCTGCCAAGAGTTGAGAAAGGGCACAACCAACCTGTCAGCGCTGTCTACAAAAGAGGCTTCCCACAGAAGAAAGAGACAAGGCTTTGGAACACTTGAAAATGTTCACCATTTGGCCAGCATGGTGGCTGACGCCTATAATCCCAGCACTTCGGGAAGCAGAGGTGGAAGGATCACTTAAGGCCAGCAGTTCACCACCAGCCTGGGCAACAAAGTAAGACCTCTCATCTCTACAAAAAATAAAAAAATTAGCCAGGTGTGGTGACATGCACCTGTAGTCCCAGCTACTCAGGAGGCTGAGGTGGGAGGGTCGTTTGAGCCCAAGAGGTCAAGGCTGCAGTGAGCTATAACTGCACCACTGCACCCCAGCCTGGGTGACAGAGTGAGACCCTGTCTCTAAAATAAAAGTACATACATATCCCAGCTACTCGGGAGGCTGAGGTGTTGAGCCGAGATCACGCCATTACACTCCAGCCTGGCTAACAGAAGCGAAACTCCGTCTCAAAAAAAAAAAAAAAAAGTACATACATCTATACATACATACATACATACATACAAATAAGGCCGGATGCAGTGGCTCACAGTGGTAATCCCAGCACTTTGGGAGGCTGATGCAGGTGAATCGCTTGAGTCTAGGAGTTCGAGATCAGTCTGGTCAATATGGCAAAACCCCATCTCTACTAAAAATACAAAAGTTATCCAGGCGTGGTGGCAGGGGCCTGCAATCCCAGCTATTCGGGATGCTGAGGCAGGAGAATCGCTTGAATCCTGGAGGCAGAGGTTGTGGTGAGCCGAGATCATGTCACTGCACTCCAGCCTGGGCGACAGAGTGAGACTCCATCTCAAAAAAAAAAAAAAAAACCCAAAACAAAAACAAACAAAAAAATGAAA
>NW_022452532.1:0-271 GCF_009761245.1 Sapajus apella
AGTCAGCCACTCACTTTCAGGTGACAAGCCTAAGGCAGGTGACTTTCTGCCTCTGTTTCTCGATTTCTGCACAGGGATTGCTGTGGGCCTCAAGGCCCACTGGGAAACGATCCCTTTTCCAGCTGGGTGCCTGGTTTGTGGAGTCTACTTGTCAATCTGGACTTTCATACACCTGTGCTTTTGGATGAACTCTGTTACCTTTAATAGAAATTAGCAGAGAAAATTGACAGTGGATTGACAAGAATGAGATTAAGTTGTAAAGAATTCCAAC
>NW_022452532.1:371-1191 GCF_009761245.1 Sapajus apella
TCGGACCTCTAATTGCACCCTGTGCAATTAGAGGTCCGAAGATTTGGATTTGATTTCCAGCCCTGTGCCAGTCAGTCAGCCACTCACTTTCAGGTGACAAGCCTGAGGCAGGTGACTTTCTGTCTCTGTTTCTCGATTTCTGCACAGGGATTGCTGTGGGGCTTAAGGCACACTGGGAAACGATCCCTTTTCCAGCTGGGTGCCTGGTTTGTGGAGTCTACTTGTCAATCTGGACTTTCATACACCTGTGCTTTTGGATGAACTCTGTTACCTCTCCTAGAAATTAGCAGAGAAAATTGACAGTGGATTGACAAGAATGAGATTAAGTTGTAAAGAATTCCAACAGAGCGGAATCCTTTATGAACAAAAGAATGCTCAACTCAAGTGGACACAGATCCCTCATTTTGACTTCATTAGCTATGGCACCGAGAGATAACTTTTTGAAAATACACAGCTAAAGCTGTCCGAGCTTTAAGTGCTAGACCAGTTTTTCAGAATACACAGCTAAAACGATCCCTGCTTTAAGTGCTTTTGCAGTTAATGCAGGGACCGTTTTAGCTGTGTATTTTCAAAAAGCTGTGTACTCTCCCCATAAAAAGCTACTTTTCTTGTGACTTTTGTTCCCCAGGAGAAATGGGAGTCATTTTCAGACAGCATGGGAAACACATGAGTCCTTTGGAGTCCGCTTGTCTGCCTCTGAGGGTGCAATGAAGGCGTGAAGCAGTTTGGGAAATGTCCAGACCCACAGGTAGGCTTGCTACGAAGCAGAACTTCACCCTAGGGGTGTGCTCCTTGAGGTCATGAGCCGTGTCTTATCGAA
>NW_022452533.1:0-1191 GCF_009761245.1 Sapajus apella
CGCTAATTCTTAGGAGCCTGTTTATGGTTGGAAATATCTCTTTCCAGATTCTCCAAAGAATGGATTTCTGAACTGCTACGTTCACATAACTGTTTAGCTCTGTAAGTTGAATAAACAACTTGACAATCATTCTGCTACATAGCTCCGCTTTTGTTTTAGAGCCCGATATTTCTCATTGCACCCATTATTCCCATTCACTCAGGAATATCGAAACGCAGCTTTCAGAAGAAACGTGTTTCTAACTCGCTGAATCTAAACATAGATGCAACTTCCTAAAGTGAACGAACACATAAGAGAGCAGTTTGAAAGAGACGATTCTCCTGTGGTTTAGACGCGATCTTACAGCTAATTCTTAGGAGCCTGTTTATGGTTGGAAATATCTCTTTCCAGATTCTCCAAAGAAAAGTTTTCTGAACTGCTACATTCACATATCTCTTTAACTCTCTAAGTTGAATATACACCTTGACAATCATTCTGCTACATAGCTCCGTTTTTGTTTTAGAGCCCGATATTTCTCATTGCACCCTTTATTCCCATTCACTAAGGAATATCCAAACGCAGATTTTAGAAGAAACCTGTTTCTAACTCGCTGAATCTAAACATAGATGCAACTTCCTAAGGTGAACGAACACAGAGCAGAGCATTTTGAAAGAGACGTTTCTCCTGTGGTTTAGACGCGATCATAAAGATAATTCTTATGAGTCTGTATATGGCAAGGAATATCTCTTTCCAGATTCTCCAAAGAAAGGGTTTCTGAACGGCTACATTCACACGTCTGTCTAACTCTGTAAGTTGAATACACACCTTGACAATCATTCTTCTAAATAGTTCCGTTTTTGTTTTAGAGCAAGATATTTCTCATTACACCCTACACTCCCAATAAACCAGCAATATCCAAACGCAGCTTTTAGAAGAAACCTGTTTCTAACTCGCTGAATCTAAACATAGATGCAACTTCCTAATGTGAACCAAACACAGCAGAGCAGTTTGAAAGAGACGTTTCTTCTGTGATTTAGATGCGATCTTAAAGCTAATTCTTAGGAGCCAGCATATGGCTGGAAATATGTCTTTCCAGATTCTCCAAAGAAAGGGTTAGTGAACTGCTACATTCACGCATCTGTTTAACTCTGTAAGTTTAATATACACCTTGACAATCATTCTGCTACATAGCTCCGTTGTTGTTTTAGAGCC
>NW_022452534.1:0-1191 GCF_009761245.1 Sapajus apella
CTACGTTTAGATTCAGCGAGTTAGAAACAGATTTCTTCTAAAAGTTGCGTTTGGATATTCCTGGGTTATTGGGAGTATGGGGTGTAATGAGAAATATCTGGCTCTAAAGCAAAAACGGAGCTATGTGGAAGAATGATTGTGAAGGTGTGTATTAAACTTACAGAGTTAGACAGATGTGTGAATGTAGCAGTTCAGAAACCCTTTCCTAGGAGAATCTGCAAAGAGATATTTCCAGCCATATACAGACTCTTAAGAATTAGCTTTATGATCGCTTCTAAATCATACGAGAAACGTATCTTTCAAAATGCTCCACTGTGTTTTCGTTCACCTTCGGAGGTTGCATCTATGTTTACATTCTGCGAGTTAGAAACACGTTTCTACAAATAGCGGCGTTTTTATATTCCTGAGGGAATGGGAGTATAGGGTGTAATGAGAAACATAGGGCTCTAAAACAAAAACGGAGCTATGCAGCAGAATGATTGTCAAGGTGTATATTCAACTTAGAGAGTTAAACAGATATGTGAATGTAGCAGTTCAGAAAACGTTTCTTTGGAGATTCTGGAAACAGATATTTCCAGCCAAATACAGGCTCCTAAGAATTAGTGGTAAGATCGCGTCTAAACCACAGGAGAATCGTCTCTTTCAAACTGCTCTCTTATGTGTTCGTTCACCTTCGGAAGTTGCATCTTTGTTTAGATTCAGCGAGATAGGAAAACGTTTCTTCTAAAATCTGTGTTTGGATATTCCTGAGTGAATGGGAGTGTAGGGTGTAATGAGAAATATCTGGCTCTAAATCAAAAACGGAGCTATGTAGCTGAATTATTGTCAAGGTGTATATTCAACATATAGAGTTAAACAGATGTGTGAATGTAGCAGTTCAGAAACCCTTTCCTAGGAGAATCTGGAAAGAGATATTTCCCACCATAAACAGGATCCTAAGAATTAGCGGCATGATCGCGTCTAAACCACAGGAGAATCGTCTCTTTCAAACTACTCTGCTCTGTGTTCGTTCACCTTCGGAAGTTGCATCTAAGTTCAGATTCAGCGAGTTAGAAACACCTTTCTTCTAAAAGCTGCGTTTGAATATTCCTGAGTGAAAAGGAATGATGGGTGTAGTGTGAAATATCTGGCTCTAAAACAAAAACGGAGCTGTGTAGCAGAATGACTGTCAAGGTGTATATTAAAACTACA
>NW_022452535.1:0-1191 GCF_009761245.1 Sapajus apella
CTTTAATGTCCCTTGTGCACTATTGATTACTGTAACTTATTCCTTCTATCTAGGCCTTCTTGTCTTTCATTCATTCTTTATTTTAAAATGATTTTTATTTATTTCTGAGACATCTCTCTCTTTCTAAGAGGACAGAATGCAGTGGCATGATCTCGACTCACTGCAACCTCTACCTCCTGGGTGCAGGCAATTCTCCTGCCTCAGCCTCCCGAGGAGATGAGATTACAGGTGTGTGACACCATTCCTAGCTAACTTTTGTGTTTTTAGTAGAGATAGGGTTTCACCATGCTGTACAGACAGGTCTCGAACTCCTGACCTCAAGCAATCCACCCACCTCAACCTCCCAAAGTGCTGGGATTACAGGCATGAGCCACAGCACCCAGCCATTCATTCATTCTTCCATTCATTCATTCCACTAATAAATACTGCCTGGATATCATATACCCGGTGGGGTTCCAGGCTCTGGGGAAACAGCAATGAGCAAAACAAAGCTGCTGCTCTCTTAATGGATCCATCATTCTAATGAGGGGGAAAGAGGCGATCCACAAACAAACCAGTCACACAGACAGCACATCAGGTGGAGAGCGCTATGAAGGATAAATACTAAAGCAGGTATGGCCAGGTGCGGTGGCTCACACCTGTAATCCCAGCACTTTGGGAGGCTGACGTGGATGGATCCCTTGAGGTTAGGAGTTCAAGACCTGCCTGGCTGACATGGTGAAATTCCATCTCTACTAAAAGTACAAAAAAAAAAAAGAGCCAGGTGTGGTGGCACCTGCCTGTAACCCTAGCTACTCAGGAGACTGAGGTGGGAGGATGGCTTGAACTTGGGAGGTGGAGGCTGCTGTGAGCCGACATTGTGCCACTGCACTCCAGCCTGGGAACAGAGCAAGACTCTGTCTTCAAAAAGAAAAAAGTAAAGAGAAATCAGGTGCAGGTGTAGAGTGCACTAGTGTGAGCAGGGGTGCTGTGGTGGAGGAAAAGGTGGTCAGGAAAGGCCTCTCTGCGAAGGTGTTAGACATGAGGGCTGAGCCTGAGGACTGCTGGGAGAGCAGCACTGGAGCTCTCTAGGTGTTGGTGCCATTTGCAGTCCTTTCGTTTTGCTTTTAAGACAAAGTCTTGCTCTGTTGCCCAGGCTGGAGTGAAGTGGCACAATCTCAGCTCACTGCAACCTCTGCCACCTGGGTTCAA
>NW_022452536.1:0-1191 GCF_009761245.1 Sapajus apella
GGGGGATGGGAGATGAAGAGGTTGGGTACAAAAATAGAGCTAGACAGCCGGGCGCGGTGGCTCAAGCCTGTAATCCCAGCACTTTGGGAGGCCGAGGCGGGTGGATCACGAGGTCAAGAGATCGAGACCATCCTGGTCAACATGGTGAAACCCCGTCTCTACCAAAAATACAAAAAATTAGCTGGGCATGGTGGTGTGTGCCTGTAATCCCAGCTACTCAGGAGGCTGAGGCAGGAGAATTGCCTGAACCCAGGAGGCGGAGGTTGCGGTGAGCTGAGATCGCGCCATTGCACTCCAGCCTGGGTAACAAGAGCGAAACTCCGTCTCAAAAAAAAAAAAAAAGAAGAAAGAAAGGACCAGGCCTGGTGGCTCATGCCTGTAATCCCAGCACTTTGGAATGCTGAGGTGGGTGGATCACCTGAGGTCAGGAGTTCAAGTCCTGCCTGACCAACATGGTGAAACTCCCTCTCTACTAAAAATACAACAATTAGCCGGGCATAGTGGCAAGTGCCTGTAATCCCAGCTATTCAGGAAGCTAAGGTAGGATGATGGCTTGAACCCAGGAGGTGGAGGATGCAGTGAGCAGAGATTGTGCCACTGCACTCCATCTGGGTGACAGAGCAAGACACTGTCAAGAAATAAAGAGAGAAGCCCGGTGTGGTGGCTCATGCCTGTAATCCCAGCACTTTTGGAGACCGAGGCGGGCAGATCACGAGGTCAGGAGTTCGGATCAGCCTAACCAACATGGTGAAACCCCGCCTGTACTAAAAATACAAACATTAGCTGGGCATGGTGGTGCGCACCTGTAATCTCAGCTACTCGGTAGGCTGAGGCAGGAGAACTGCTTGAACCTGGGAGGTGGAGGTTGCAGTGAGCCCTGAGATTGTACCACTGCACTCCAGCTTGGGTGACAAGAGCAAGACTCTGTTGAAAGAAAAGAAAAGGAAAAAAAAGAAAGGGCTGGGCGTGGTGGCTCACGCCTGTAATCCTAGCACTTCGGGAGGCCAAGGCAGGTGGATCACCAGAGGTCAAGAGTTCGCTAGCTGGGCATGGTGGTGCGTGCCTGTAATCCCAGCTACTCAGGAGGCTGAGGCAGGAGAATTGCCTGAACCCAGGAGGCGGAGGTTGCGGTGAGCCGAGATCGCGCCATTGCACTCCAGCCTGGGTAACATGAGTGAAACTCTGTCTCGG
>NW_022452537.1:0-678 GCF_009761245.1 Sapajus apella
TCCTCCTCCCCCATCCACAGCTCAGCCATCCTTCTCTATCCACTGCACAGTCCTCCTCCTCTATCCACTGCACAGTCCTCCTTCTCTATCCACTTCACAGTTCTTCTTCTCTATCCAAAGCACAGTCCTACTTCTCCATTCACATCTCAGTCCTCCTCCCCCATACACGGCTCAGTCCTCCTTCTCTATCCACAGCACAGTCCTCCTCATCCATCCATAGCTCTGTCGTCCTCCTCCATCCACAGCTCAGTCCTCCTTCGCTATCCACAGCAGTGTCCTCCTTCTCTATCCACTGTTCAGTCCTCCTTCTCTATCCACTGCACAGTCCTCTTTCACCATCCACAGCTCAGTCCTCCTCTCCCATCCACCACGCAGTCCTCCTTCTCTATCCACTGCACAGTCCTCCTTCTCTATCCACTGCACAGTCCTCCTTCTCCACCCTCAGCTCAGTCCTCCTCCCCCATCCACTGCACTGTCCTCCTTCTCCATCCACAACTCTGTCCTCCTCCCCTATCCACTGCACAGTCTTCCTTCTCTATCCACAGCACAGTCCTCCTCTATCCACAGCTCCGTCGTCCTCCTCCATCCACAGCTCAGTCCTCCTTCTCTATCCACAGCACAGTCCTCCTCCTCCATCCACAGCTCAGTCGTCCTCCTCCATCCACAGCTCAGTCCTCC
>NW_022452537.1:778-1190 GCF_009761245.1 Sapajus apella
CCCATCCACAGCTCAGTCCTCCTTCTCTATCCACTGCACAGTCCTCCTGCTGTATCCACAGCAGAGTCCTCCTTCTCCATCCACAGCTCAGGCCTCCTCCCCCATCCACAGCTCATTTCTCCTTCTCTATCCACTACACAGTCCTCCTTCTCCATCCACAGCACAGTCCTCCTCCCCCATCCACAGCTCAGTCCTCCTTCTCTGTCCACTGCATAGTCCTCCTTTTCCATCCACAGCTCAGTCCTCGATTCCTCCTTCCCCATCGACAGCTCAGTCCTTCGTCTCCATCCACAGCTCAGTCCTCCTCCATCCAGAGCTTAGTCCTCCTTCTCTATCCACCGCATAGTCCTCCTTCTCAATCCACTGCACAGTCCTCCTTCTCCATGCACAGCTCAGTCCTCCTCCCCCATCC
>NW_022452538.1:0-1190 GCF_009761245.1 Sapajus apella
AAACTACTCTGCTGAGTGTTCGTTGACCTTAGTAAGTTGCATCCATGTTTAGATTCAGCGAGTTAGAAACACGTTTCTTGTAAAAGCTACGTTTGGATATTCCTGAGTAAATGGGAGTATAGGGTGTAATGAGAAATATCGGGCTCTAAAACAAAAACGGATCTATCTAGCAGAATGATTTTCAAGATGTATTTACAACTTACAGAGTTAAACAGATGTGTGAATTAGCAGTTCAGGAACCGTTACTTTGGAGTATCTAGAAAGAGATATTTCCAGCCATATACATGCACATAACAATTAGCAGAAATATCGCATCTAAACCACAGGAGAAACGTCTCTTCCAAACTGCTCTGCTGTGTGTTCATTCACCTTAGGTAGTTGCATCTATGTTTCGATTCAGTGAGCTAGAAACACGTTTCTTCTAAAAGCTGCGTTTGGATATCCCTGAGTGAATGGGAGTGTAGGGTGTAATGAGAAATATCTTGCTCTAAAACAAAAATGGAGCTATCTAGCAGAATAATTGTCAAGGTGTATATTCAACGTACAGAGTTAAATAGATGTGTGAATGTAGCAGTTCAGAAACACTTTCTTTGGATGATGTAAAAAGAGAGATTTCCAGCCATATACAGGCACTTAAGAATTACCGGTAAGATCACGTCTAAACCACAGGAGAAACGTCTCTTTCAAACTGCTCTGCTGTGTGATCATTCAACTTAGGAAGTTGCATCTATGTTTATATTCAGCGAGTTAGAAACACGTTTCTTCTAAAAGCTGCGTTTGGATATTCCTGTGTGAATGGGAGTATAGGGTATAATCAGAAATATGTGGCTCTAAAGCAAAAAGGGAGCTATCTAGCAAAATGATGGTCAAGGTGTATATTCAACTTACGGAGTTAAAGAGATTTGTGAATGTAGCAGTTCAGAAACCCTTCCTTTGGAGAATCTAGAAAGAGATATTTCCAGCGATATACAGGCACATAAGAATTAGGAGTGAGATCGTGTCTAAACCACAGGAGAAACGTCTCTTTCAAAGTGCTCTGCTGTGTGTTCGTTCTCCTTATGAAGTGCCTCTATGTTTAGATTCAGAGAGTTAGAAACACGTTTCTTCTAAAAGCTGTGTTTGGTATTCCTGAGTGAATGGGCGTATAGGGTGTCATGAGAAATATCTTGCTCTAAAACAAAAATGGAGCT
>NW_022452539.1:0-1190 GCF_009761245.1 Sapajus apella
TATCCCACCTGCACCCAGGTGAATAACCAGCCATGTTGATCAGACAATGCCTGTTTGTGGGGGTCTCATCATTCAAAGACCGCATTTTTAAAAGTCACTGGTGCCTGGGGGATAGAGGGTTGGCTACCAGTCTCCAGCGAGCACTGTGCCATGACACCCAAGTGTGCCGCAGCCCTTCCCTAACACCACCCCCCCCCGCCCCAGGCAGGCGGCCACAAGCCAGCTGCTCCATGGAGGGCAAGCTGGCCCGGGCGGCCCCCAGCCTGCCAGGTGGGCGTCCGGCGCTGCAGCGTACAGGTACAGGAGGCATTGCCTGCTGATCCCCCGCCCACTCCAAACGCAGGGACCGGCGAAAGCCAGGGGGTTTGGGCACCCTGAAGAAGGGCAAGGACTGATTGAAGAGGAGCAGAGTGAGCGCGCAGGTGAGCCAGGGGGCAGCACTAACCTCAAGCCGGGTCTGGTTCGCAGCCAAGTCGCCTCTACACCGCGCGGGATGCTATCTCCGAGGCCCGCAGGGAGAGAGCAGACCGGCCCCAGCCCCCTTGTTGACTCCAAGCGCCATCTGGGTGCGTGCCTCCCGGACCTCGTCCTCTCCTCTCCTCTGGGGACGCGTGGCCCTCACCCCTGACCACGCCCTCCTCCGCCCCTCCCCCTCTCCCCTGCCTTCTCAGATCAATCACTTGCACTGCTGCCTCGCCCCGCCCAGGAGCCCAGTGGCCGAGGCCGAAGGGAGTTTCGCGCCACCCTTCAGCTCCCGCCTCCTTCTCAGCTCCTCTCCGAGGGGCCCCTGGGCGTCCGCAGCCCCATCCCCGCTCTGCCCACGCCCGAGTTCAGGAGCAGGGCTTCTGGGCTGACCACGGCCTCCTGCGCCCCAGCTACCCCAAGGGTCGGGGTGGCCCACCACCACCCTTCGAGTCTCCTATGACTCCTCGGTTTCCAGCTGCGCAACCTGAGGAGTGCCTCGGTGCACACACGCTCACACTCGCACGCGCCTGCACGCACACACGCACATGCTCCGCACACACAGGCAGACATGCGAGGGGGCCAGCAGGAGCTTGACAGACCCTGCTCCTTCCTTCTCTTCCCAAGGAAGCTGCCAACGTTAACTCGGCAAACTGCTGCTCCTTGGCACGGGACAACTCACCCAAGCACCTGCTGCCTTCACTACTTCATCCCAGGTGCCCACACCC
>NW_022452540.1:0-798 GCF_009761245.1 Sapajus apella
CCCTATACTCCCATTCACTCAGGAATATCGAAACGCAGCTTTTTGGAGAAACGTGTTTCTAACTCGCAGAATCTAAACATAGATGCAACTTCTGAAGGTGAGCGAACACACAGTGGAGCAGTTTGAAAGAGACGTTTCTCATATGATTTAGATGCGATCTTAAAGGAATTCTTAAGAGCCTGTATATTGCTGGAAATATCTCTTTCCCGATTCTCTAAAGAAACTGTAAGTGAACTGCCACATTCACGCCATTGTTTAACTCTGTAAGTTTAATATACACCTTGACAATCATTCTGCTACATAGCTCCGTTTTTGTTTTAGAGCCAGATATTTCTAATTAAACCCTATACTCCCGTTCACTCAGGAATATCCAAACGCAGCTTTTTGGAGAATCGTGTTTCTAACTGGCACAATCTAAATATAGATGCAACTTCCGAAGTTGAACCAACACACAGTGGAGCAGTTTGAAAGAGACGTTTGTCGTATGATTTAGATGCGATCTTAAAGCTAATTCTTAAGAGTCTGAGTATCGGTGGATATATCTCTTTACAGATTCTCTAAAGAAACGGTTAGTGAACTGCTACATTCACGCAATTGTTTAACTCTGTAAGTTTACTATACACTTTGACAATCATTCTGCTACATAGTTCCGTTTTTGTTTTAGAGCCAGATATTTCTCATGAAACCCTACACTCCCATTCACTCAGGAACATCCAAAGGCAGCTTTTTGGAGAAACGTTTTTCTAACTGGCAGAATTTAAACATAGATGCAACTTCCGAAGTTTAACGTACACACGG
>NW_022452540.1:898-1190 GCF_009761245.1 Sapajus apella
CACGTATGATTTAGATGCGATCTTAAAGCTAATTCTTAAGAGTCTGAGTATGGGTGGAAATATCTCTTTCCAGATTCTCTAAAGAAACTGTTAGTGAATTGATACATTCACGCAATTGTTTAACTCTGTAAGTTTAATATACACCTTGACAATCATTCTGCTACATAGTTCCGTTATTGTTTTATAGCTAGATATTTCTTATTAAATCTTGTACTCCCATTCACTCAGGAATATCCAAACGCAGCTTTTTGGAGCAACGTGTTTCTAACTCGCAGAATCTAAACATAGATGC
>NW_022452541.1:0-1190 GCF_009761245.1 Sapajus apella
GTTTTTGTTTTAGAGCAAGATATTTCATATTACTGCCTATACTCCCATTCACTCTGGAATATCAAAACGCAGCTTTTAGAAGAAATGTGTTTCTTACTCGCTGAATCTAAACATGGATGCAAATTCCTTAGGTGAATGAACGCAAACCAGATTAGGTTGAAATACACGTTCCTGCTGTCTTTTAACGCTGTCTTACTGCTAATTCTTATATACCTGTATATGCCTTTAATATCTGATTCTGTATTCTCCAAATAAAGGATTTCTGAACTGCTGCACACACTCTTCAGTTTAACTCTGTAAGTTGATTGTACAGCTTGATAGTTATTCTGCTAGGTTGCTCCATTTTTGTTTTAGAGCTAGATATTTCTCACTGCAGCCAAAACTCCCATTCACTCTGGAATAATCAAACACAGCTTTTAGAAGAAACGTGTTTCTAACTCGCTGAATCTAAACATAGATGCAACTTCCTAAGATGAATGAACACAAAGCAGAGCAGTTTGAAGTATACGTTTCTCCTGTGTTTTAAATGCAGTCGTACTGCTAATTGTTATATGCCAGAATAGGGCTGGAAATATCTGTTTCTAGATTCTCCAAAGAAAAGATTTCTGAACTATTACACACACACGTCTGTTTAACTCTGTAAGTTGATTTTACACGTTGACAAACATTCTGCTAGATAGCTCCGTTTTTGTTTTAGAGCAAGATATTTCTCATTACAGCCTATGCTTCCATTCACTCTGTAATATCGAAAAGCAGGTTTTAGAAGTAACGTGTTTCTAACTCGCTGAATTTAAACATAGATGCAACTTCCTAAGGTGAACGAACACAAGGCAGAGCAGTTTGAAATATACGTTTCTCTTGTGTTTTAAATGCAGTCTTACTGCTAATTCTTACATGCCTGTATAGGGCTGGAAATATATGTTTCTAGATCCTCCAAAGAAAGTAATTCTGAACTGCTGCACACACACATCAGTTATACTCTGTAAGCTGATTGTACAACTTGACAACCATTCTGCTAGATAGCTCCGGTTTTGTTTTAGAGGAAGATATAGACTTGTGTAATTCACGAGATAAACAGGACCAAACACAAAAACCACATGATTATCTAAATTGATTCAGAGAAGACCTTTGACAAAATTCAAGAGCCCTTTATGCTGAAAATCCTCAATAACTTGGTATTGATGGAATAT
>NW_022452542.1:0-533 GCF_009761245.1 Sapajus apella
GTGTATATTAAACTTACAGAGTTCAACAATTGTGTGAATGTAGCAGTTCACCAACCCTTTCTTTGGAGAATCTGGAAAGAGATATTTCCAGCTGTATACAGACTCTTAAGAATTAGCTTTACGATCGCATCGAAATGATACGAGAAACGTCTCTTTCAAACTGCTCCACTGTGTGTTCGTTCACCTTCGGAAGTTGCATCTATGTTTAGATTCTGCGAGTTAGAAAGACTTTTCTCCAAAAAGCTGCGTTTGGATATTTCTGAGTGAATAGGAGTATAGGCTTAAATGAGAAATATCTTGCTCTAAAGCAAAAACGGAGCTATGTAACAGAATGATTGTTAAGGTGTATATTTAACTTACAGAGATAAACAACTGTGTGAATGTAGCAGTTCACCAACCGTTTCTTTGGAGAATCTGGTAAGAGATATTTCCAGCTTTATACAGACTCTTTAGAATTAGCTTTAAGATCGCATCTAAATGATACGAGAAACGTCTCTTTCAAACTGCTCCACTGTGTGTTCGTTCACCTTCGG
>NW_022452542.1:633-1190 GCF_009761245.1 Sapajus apella
CTAAAACAAAAACGGAGCTATGTAACAGAATGATTGTTAAGGTGTATATTTAACTTACAGAGATAAACAACTGTGTGAATGTAGCAGTTCACCAACCCTTTCTTTGGAGAATCTGGAAAGAGATATTTCCAGCCGTATACAGACTCTTAAGGATTAGCTTTTAGATCGCATCTAAGTGATACGAGAATCGTCTCTTTCAAACTGTTCCACTGTGTGCTCGTTCACCTTTGAAAGTTGCATCTATGTTTAGATTCTGCGAGTTAGAAAGACGTTTCTCCAAAAAGCTGCGTTTGGATATTCCTGAATGAAAGGGAGTATAGGGTTTAATGAGAAATATCTTGCTCTAAAACAAAAACGGAGCTATGTAACAGAATGATTTTCGAGGTGTGTATTAAACTTACAGAGTTAAAGAATTGTGTGTATGCAGCAGTTCACCAACCCTTTCTTTGGAGAATCTGGAAAAAGATATTTCCAGCCGTATACAGACTCTTAAGAATTAGCATTTTGATGGCATCTAAATGACAAGAGAAACGTCTCTTTCAAACTGCTCCACTGTG
>NW_022452543.1:0-512 GCF_009761245.1 Sapajus apella
AAAGCTAATTCTTAAGAGTCTGAGTATGGGTGGAAATATCTCTTTCCAGATCCTCTAAAGAAACGGTTAGTGAACTGCTACATTCACGCAATTGTTCAACTCTGTAAGGTTAATATACACCTTGACAATCATTCTGCTACATAGTTCCGTTATTGTTTAACAGCTAGATATTTCTCATTAAACCTTGTAATCCCATTCACTCAGAAATATCCAAACGCAGCTTTTTGGAGCAACGTGTTTCTAACTCTCAGAATATAATCATAGATGCGTCTTCTGAAGGTGAACGAACACAGAGTGGAGCAGTTTGAAAGAGACGTTTCTCTTATGATTCACATGCGATCTTAAAGCTAATTCTTCAGAGGCTCTATATGGCTGGAAACATCTCTTTCCAGATTCTCTAAAGAAACTGTTAGTGAACTGCTACATTCACGCAATTGTTTAACTCTGTAAGTTTAATATACACCTTGACAATCATTCTGCTACATAGCTCCGTTTTTGTTTTAGATCCAGGT
>NW_022452543.1:612-1190 GCF_009761245.1 Sapajus apella
CACACAGTGGAGCAGTTTGAAAGAGACGTTTGTCATATGATTTAGATACGATCTTAAAGCTAATTCTTCAGAGTCTGAGTATGGGTGGAAATATCTCTTTCCAGATTCTCTATAGAACCGGTTAGTGAACTGCTTACGTTCACGCAATTGTTTAACTCTGTAAGTTTAATATACACCTTGACAATCACTCTGCTACATAGTTCCCTTATTGTTTTAGAGCCAGATATTTCTCATTAAACCTTGTACTCCCATTCACTCAGGAATATCCAAACGCAGCTTTTTGGAGAATCGTATTTCTAACTCCCATAATCTAAACATAGATGCGTCTTCTGAAGCTGAACGAACACAGAGTGGAGCTGTTTGAAAGAGACGTTGCTCGTATGATTCAGATGCGATCATAAAGCTAATTCTTAAGAGTCTGTATATGGCTGCAAATATCTCTTTCCAGATTCTCCAAAGAAAGTGTTAGGGAACTGCAACATTCACACAATTGTTTAACTCTGTAAGTTTAATATACACCTTGACCATCATTCTGCTACATAGTTCCGTTTTTGTTTTAGAGCCAGATATTTCTCATT
>NW_022452544.1:0-1190 GCF_009761245.1 Sapajus apella
CAGTTCCAACATCTGCTAGGTACAGAACAGGGGGCGCCCCTACCCCCTGGAATATACAACATGTTACACAGATACAATATGTACACTGGGGAAGGGGGGCCAGCCCAGCAGCCCGTGCCCTCGCCTGGTCCACAGTTAGCGCCACTGTCCTGCCTCAGCTGCCTCTCTGAATAAGAAGATGGGAGCCCCCTGAGGGAAAAGTTGCTTTGGTGAGGGGAAGGAGGCCATCAGACCTCCTCCAAACCAGCCAAGTCCAGCAGCCTCTGGCTCTTAAATAACAACCATCATCACCCAGAGATTTAAGGACTCGGCCCTGCTCAAGGTGGCAAAGGGTCTGTTGGTCTCCCCCCATTAGACAGGGCTCTTGTTTTGCTACCCTAATAATAAAGTGGTGACTGGAAAGGGTGGGAGGGACATATTGGGGGTGGAGACTCCAGCCCCCCTTCTCCAGGCCTTGCTGACAGGGGCCTGCTGTTATTTATTTTTATATTTATCCCTACGATGTTTTTTAAAAATATCATTATTTCCTTTTCATAAATTTTATACTTCTCATAAAATTTTTCTACTTTTTATCCACAACGTTTTTTGCCACAACTTTTCCACATTTTTTGTCCCATAACTTTTTTATCCCATAACTTTTATTAGTTTGCGTTCTTTTAATGAACACACTTGCATAGCTATATAACCATTTCGTAAAAATAAAAACACATTATCTCATGCCAAGTGTGCCCAGCATTTGCAGATTCTCCATATCTTTAATGCTATAGTTGTTAAGATGCACGAAATTTTAAGGCACAAGCAGCACTTTGCAGCAATTCAATAATTTATTACATTACAGGCCATCACAGCAGCAGTCAATGATGCCGCTTTACACAAAAGGCGCAGGATTTAAATCTTACATTCTGTTCCCAAGAGTTCATACATTGGTAAAAGTCATTCTTAGGAAACTTGGCAACTAAAACTTGGAACTTGAATTGGCAATTCTTTCTCTACTTTTCCTTCCCCTGGTTTCTTTTAAACTATGACATTCATATTTTAAAATGTTTAAGTAATTTCAAAACATTAAGATAGCAGTTACATGTTTTAATAGTTATCTTGAAAATGACTCAAGATAAAGTTTTGGAGAAGCTATATTATGGATAGGATAGGACTGATTTACATTTTCAAATTTTCTTAAAATCAGCTTTGGT
>NW_022452545.1:0-1190 GCF_009761245.1 Sapajus apella
AAACCTCTGCGTTGTTTTCAGCCGCTAGGTTTGCAGCGATGTGTTAGGGCAGCAGGAGTTAACTCACACGGTGCCACAAATGCTTGCCACATGAGTGAGGGTGAGGGTGAAAGAATGCTGAGCAGCTGTGGAATACGGCACAGGAGCCAGGGGACTGCTGGCCTCCTGTGTGTCACCTGTCATGAGACCCTGGGCCTGGGACATTATCCCAGGTCCTCCGTTCCCTGCTCTGGAACACGGGGGTCCCTCTCGCCAGCCTCACGGACCGGGAGGAGTAAGGGGGTGGGTCCTCTCCAAGTGTGGAGCCTGCCAGCACCCAGGATGCTCCTCTCTGCTGCAGCCAGGAATATCCCAGTGTCCCCTCCAAGACCCTCCGGTCCACCCTGCCGGGAGCTTGTTCTGACATGTTTCATATAGTCACTCGCCTACTCACCATGAGTCCGTGTGACTTGGGGCAACTACTTCCCCTCTCTGTGCCTCTTTTTTTTTCTTTTTTTTTTTTTTTTTTTTTTGAGACGGAGTTTCGCTCTTGTTACCCAGGCTGGAGTGCAATGGCGCGATCTCCGCTCATCGCAACCTCCGCCTCCTGGGTTCAGGCAATTCTCCTGCCTCAGCCTCCTGAGTAGCTGGGATTACAGGCACTCGCCACCATGCCCAGCTGATTTTTTGTATTTTTAGTAGAGACAGGGTTTCACCATGTTGACCAGGATGGTCTCGATCTCTTGACCTCGTGATCCACCCGCCTCGGCCTCCCAAAGTGCTGGGATTACAGGCGTGAGCCACCGCACCCGGCCTAGCCTTGAACTCTTAACCTCGTGATCGGCCCACCTCGGCCTCCCAAAGTGCTGGGGTTACAGGCGTGAGCTACCACACCCGACCTTGTTTTTAATTTTTTTCTCTGACACAAGGTCTCACTCCATCCTGCAGGCTGGGGTCTAGTGGTGCAATCTCGGCTCACGGCAACC
The DNA here is from genome assembly GCF_009761245.1 of Sapajus apella. Classification (NCBI taxonomy): domain Eukaryota; kingdom Metazoa; phylum Chordata; class Mammalia; order Primates; family Cebidae; genus Sapajus; species Sapajus apella. The sequence goes on from NW_022452545.1 coordinate 966, forward strand.
TCTGCCGCCCCAGCTCCAGCAGCCCTCTCACCTCAGCCTCCGGAGAGCCAGGATTACAGATGTGTGCCACCATGCCCAGCCATTGCTGTTTTTTGAGACAGGGTCTCTCTCTGTCATCCAGGCTGAAGTGTAGTGATGTGATCATAGCTTGCTGCAGCCTCAACCTCCTGGGCTCAAGTGATCCTCCTGCCTTGGCCTCCCGAAATGCTGGGATTACAGGTGTAA
>NW_022452546.1:0-1190 GCF_009761245.1 Sapajus apella
ATGAGAATGCAGGGACACAGGGAGGGGAATATCACACACCAGGGCCTTCAGGGAGTAGGGGAGAGCTAGGGTAGGAATAGCAGGGGGTGGGAGGTTAGGGGAGGGATAGCATTAGGAGAAATACCTAATGTAGATGATGGGGTGATAGGTGCAGCCAATCACCATCATGTGTATACCTATGTAACAAACCTGCACGTTCTGCACATGTACCCCAGAACTTAAAGTATAATAATAATAATAGAAAAAAAATCCCATCAGATCCGTTTAGCCAGAATCCCACAGGTGTTTCCTCTGAAGAGGTTTCCCACCCACTGAGCCCACACTGCTCTCTGGCCATCAATTCCCACTTGCCATTGCTGAATTCAGAGTGAGCCCAATCTCTCTCCCCAGCTGCTGTGGCCCCGGTCAGATGCTGCCCCCCAACTTAAGTGAAGTCTTACTGTCTTTCACACGCTGTCAATAAAGTTTCAGCAGATCCACCACCTCCTAGCTGTGTGACCTTAGGCAAGTTATCTGACATGTCTGGGCCTCAGGATCCTCATCTTAAAAAATGAGATGAATTCCACTCCATTGGATTACTGGGAGACTCAATCAAAGAATTTCAACAAGGCATCAGGCCCAGAGCCTGGCACCCACACAGCCTCTACAGATGGCAGCTCCTTTCTCAGGCCATCTCATAGGTTGCCTCCTGGCCTCACAGGTTTTGGTCATCAGCAGCTGGATTCTCAAACATCTAGAATGTACAGACCGCCCATGGGCCTATATTCCTCCAGACCTTCCAGGGCTGATTCGAGTTCATTTTATTATTCATCAGGCTACGTATAAACTCTGTAATTATTGCTCCTTTCAATTATAAAATCAAGACGTGTTTACTAATTGAGGCTAAACAAAACTACAAAACCAATAAAACTCCAATGAATAGCATTAATTTAAAGCAGTGGATGATGTTTCACAGACACCAAATGGGTGTCTAAGGTGAGGAAGGAGCAGCCACCAGGGCCCAGGTTCTTTGGAGCTCAGCACCTGTCCCAGATGCCAAGCAGTGACTTGGCTCCCCACTGCTTACCACCTAGGCCCTGTGACGCCCGTCAGCACATTTCCCCATTTGCCTAAGAATACAAAAATTAGGCTGGTTGCAGTGGGCCATGCCTGTAATCCCAGCACTTTGGGAGGCTGAGGTGGGCAGATCA
>NW_022452547.1:0-1190 GCF_009761245.1 Sapajus apella
ATGTCATCTCACACCAGTTAATTGTGTTTTGATTATAACCACAATTTGTAATTGTATATGACAATGTTTTTATAATTATAGTACATTATTAATCATGTTTTAATTGTATATGACAATATTTAACTCTTTATAATTTAAGACACTGTGGAGCAACATCAAATATGAATTAGCCATATTTCTATTGCCAATATAATGATCTCTTAGTTTTTTTGCCTGGATCAATATTATCCCTGCATTTTTTTATGACTTGTGTATTTGTTGTGTATGTTTATTGTGAATGATTATTTAACCCTATCTCACTGATTTATCATATATATATTTTTTAATGTCAACATGTATCTGTGAATCTATATTATTTTTGTGTGGAAGGAATTTTTTTTTTTTTTTTTGGACAGAGTCTTGCCCTGTCACCAGGCTGGAGTGCTGTGGCACAATCTCAGCTCACTGCAACCTCTGCCTCCCAGGTTCAAGCAATTCCCTTGCCTCAGCCTCTGGAGTACCTGGACTACAAGTGCTGCCACCACACCCAGCTAATTTTTTGTATTTTAGTAGAGATGGGGTTTCACCATGTTGGCCAGGCTGGTCTCAGTTTCCTGACCTCATGATCCACCTGTCTCAGCCTCCCAAAGTACTGGGATTACAGGTGTGAGCCATTGTACCTGGTCAGGAGAAAATCTTATATTTGAAGATAATTTAAAAACTATTATATATCTGAATGTATTCTAGTCATTGTTCATTTTTACTTGTCAAAACCACACAACAAAATTTACAATACAATATTATTGAATATTCATTCTAGTCCTGTTAATTCCATTGACATTGTTATGCTACATATTGCCAGATATTTTATCTTGCAAAGCTAAATCTCAATACACATTACATAACATAAACTTGTCTCATTTCCTGGAACTTTTCAAACACCACTCTGTTTTCTGTTTCTGAGAGTGCAACTGCTTTCTGTATCTTATACAATCTCGGTCTTTTTCTGGCCGGCTTATTTTATTTGCATAATGCCATTGAAATGTATTTTTATTAGCATATTTTCTAGTTTTTAAAAACCGAGTAATATGTAGTATTTTTATATTTTAAATGATATCTACTGAATGATTTAGTGACAGAAATTTGCATTGTTTCAAGAATGCAATGTGAAATTCCAACAGCATTGCATTAAATTTGTAGATTACATTGAG
>NW_022452548.1:0-1189 GCF_009761245.1 Sapajus apella
ATATGATAAATATGTTTCCATGGATGTGTTATTTTAACATAAATCTTATAAAACAGGCATTTCATTGAAATTATATAAGTTTACATAATTACTCTGTGGCATCATGAATGCCCTTGTTTTGAAAAGTAGGAGTAGTTAGTGTCAATTACTACTTATTGTTAGTACAAATAAGTAAGCAGATATTTGAAAAACTTTACAATTTTAACTAAAGGTTTTATTTTAAATTCGTTTTAGATATACACTGAAATTGGGAGGAAAATGCAGATTTCCTTTGGAGACCCAAACTAGTTTCCCCTCGCCTTAATATATCAACATGCATCAGATATGTTATTATCATTTCCTTTTTTGAGATGGAGTCTTGCTCTATAACCCAGGTTGGAGTGCAATGGCACGATACTGGGTCATTGCACCTCTACCTCCCATGCTTAAGTGATTCCCCTGCTTAAGCCTCCCAAGTACCTGGGATTACAGGTGCCCACCCTCATTCTTGGCTAATTTTTTGCATTTTTAGTAGAGATGGGGTTTCGCCATGTTGGCCAAGCTGGTCTGGAACTCCTGAGCTCCAATGATTTACCCGTCTAAGCCTTCGAAAGCTCTGGGATGACAGGCATGAGCCACCATGCCCAGCCTACTGTCAGCATATTTGCTTTGGTTAGGTATCTCTTGAGATATTTACCCAGTTTTAAAATCACGTACGTATTTTGTAAATATCTTCTCACATCTCTCTTGTCTTTTTGTTCTCTGAAAACACTTTTGAAAGGTAGAATACTGAGTTTTATAAAGTCTGTGTTATCAATATTTTCATGAATTGGCATTTGATGTTTTCTGTTACAACTCAACACAAAACTGAACGTTATATGGATTTTCTTTTATATTTTTTATACTTTTGCATTTAAAATTACAGTCTCTGGACTATTTTCAGTAGGTTTTTGTTTGTCTTCATTTGTGTATATATTCATTTCATTCTACAAGGCTTCCAAAGTCTTCCATCACCGACTTTGGGAAGGAATGGCTACAGTGGGCTTCATTTTGGCTTGTATTTGTAAAACAATTACACTGAGTCAACAGAATATTGAATTTTATAGGTATTTCAGGATAGTCAGACGGGGTTGCACGTCCACCTAGGAACTGAGCAAGAGTGCCTGTGCTGAGCTCTGGCATCACCAGAGGATGCAAGAAACCACCGCTG
>NW_022452549.1:0-1189 GCF_009761245.1 Sapajus apella
AACCAGCCTAGCTCTGACCCTGCAGCTCTGGGAGAGGAGCCTAGCCCTAGAATTCTCAGTTGTTTGGTGATCAGCACCGAACACAAAAGACTCACCATAGAGTTTGGGCTGAGCTGGGTTTTCCTTGTTGCTATCATAAAAGGTGATTTATGGAGAACTAGCGATGTTGAGTGTGAGTGGACACGAGTGAGAGAAACAGTAGATGTATGTGTGTGTCAGTTTCCGACCAGGATGTCTCTGTGTTTGCAGGTGTCCAATGTGAGGTGCAGCTGGTGGAGTCTGGGGGAGGCTTGGCAAAGCCTGGGAAGTCCCTGAGACTCTCCTGTGCAGTCTCTGGCTTCAACTTCAGTAGTTCCCACATGAACTGGATCCACCAGGTTACAGGGAAGGGCATGGAGTGGGTTGGACAAATCAATCCTGGTGGAGGCGGCACATACTACACAGACTCCGTGAAGGGCCGATTCACCATCTCCACAGACAACGCCAAAAACAAGCTTTTTGTACAAATGAACATCCTGAAAACTGAGGACATGGCCATCTTTTACTCTACTAGACACGCAACGAGAGGATGTCAGTGTGAGCCCAGACACAAACCTCCCTGCAGGGGCGCGCGGGTACACTAGGGGGCACTCGGGACCCACTGAGGACCCAGGAGCCCATGCAGGGGGAGGTTTCCTTTCTCAGCTGCAGGCAGGAGGCAGGTTTGTTTTTGCAGGATTCTGGAGTTTTATGAGGTTGTGATATTTTACTATGGTTATTTATTATGATTTTTTATTGAGACTTGTGTTTTTTAAGTAATTTTTAAATTTATATGTAGGGGTATTTTTTTAAACACATACCTTCCATAAATATTTTTTCCTAATAATTTTCACTTATTCTTCTACAGTTTTAATAACATCTGTTGATATCACCAGCTATATAGCTATAAGAACATCAATTTACAAATATAGAATAATACAGAATATGTGTAAACAGACAAACTTATTCATACATCTGTAGTCTTTATATTTAAACTTATAACAAAATAATTATAAAATGTGTCCTAAAGAAAAAACTTAATGATTAACTACATATGAATTATAGTATTCTCTAATTGATTTTAATCATTCTCTATAGTTTACATAAATTGATGCCTATTTGTAAGCTTAAACATAGTGTACTGATTATTTTAAATTAGCCAAGAGCAAAC
>NW_022452550.1:0-510 GCF_009761245.1 Sapajus apella
GCTAGTTCTCATATGCCTGTAAATGTCTGGAAATATCTGTTTCCAGACATTTACAGGCATATGAGAACTAGCAGGACGACTGCGATTAAAACACTGGAGAAAAGTCTAGTTCAAGCTGTTCTGCTTAGTGTTCGCTCACGTTAGGAAGTTGCCTCTATTTTCAGATTCAGGCATTAGAAACACGTTTCTTCTACAAGCTGCATTTGGATAATCTAGAGTGACTGAGGGTATAGGCTGTAATGAGAATTAGCTTGCTCTAAAACAAAAACGCAGCTATCTAGCAGAATGATTGTCACACTCTTACATCTACTTACAGAGTTAAACTGATGCGCGTGTGTAGCAGGTCTGAAATCCTTTCTTTGGAGAATTTGGAAACAGATATTTCCAGACATATACAGTCATATGAGAACCAGCAGGAAGACTGCGTTTAAAACACATGAGAAACGTCTATTTCAAACCTCTCTGCTTTTTGTTCTTTCAACTTAGGATGCTGCACGTATGTTTAGATTC
>NW_022452550.1:610-1189 GCF_009761245.1 Sapajus apella
AACAGAGTTATACTGATTTGTGTGTGAAGCAGTTCAGAAATCTTTTCCTTGGAGAATCTGGAAACTTATATTTCTTGACATACACAGGCCTATAACAAATAGCAGTATGACTGCGTTTAAAAGACAGGAGAAACGTCTAGTTCAAACTGCGCTGCTTTGGGTTCGGTCACCTTAGGAAGTTGCATCTATGTTTAGATTCAGCGAGTTAGAAAAACGTTTCTTCTAAAATCTGCGTTTGGATATTCCAGAGTGACTGAGACTAAAGGCTGTAATGTAAATATCTTGCTCCAAAACAAAAACGGAGCTATCTAGCAGAATGGTTGTCAAGCTGTAAAATCATCTTATGGAGTTAAATTGATGTGTGTGTGTGGAGGTTCTGAAGTCTTTTCTTTGGGGAATCTGGAAACAGATATTTCCAGCCTTACACAGGCATTTAAGTGCTAGCAGTAAGACTGCGTTTAAAACACAGGAGAAGCGTGTAGTTCAAAGTGCTTTGCTTTGTGTTCGTTGACCTTAGGAAGTTGCATCTATGTTTAGATTCAACGAGTTAGAAACACGTTTCTTCTGAAAGCTGCGTTT
>NW_022452551.1:0-1189 GCF_009761245.1 Sapajus apella
AAACCACTGCTCGAGGAAATAAGAGACGACACAAACAAATGAAAAAATATTCCATGCTCACAGATAAAAAGAATCAATGTCGCAAAAATGTCCATTCTGCCCAAAGTAATTAATAGATTGAATGCTATTACTATCAAGCTACCATTGACTTTCTTCAAAAAATTAGAAAAAACTACTTTAAATTTCATAGGTAACCAAAAAAGAGCCCATATAGCCAAGACAACCCTAAGCAAAAGGAACAAAGCTGAAGGCATCACACTACCTGACTTTAAACTATACTACAAAGCTACGGTAATCAAACAGCATGGTACTGGTACCAAAACAAACACATAGACCAATGGAATAGAGCAGAGGTCTCAGAAATGATGCCACACATCTACAACTATCTGATCTTTAACAAACCTGACAAAAACAAGCAATGGGGAAAGGATTCCCTATTTAATAAATGGTGTTGGCAAAACTGGCTAGCCATATGCAGAAAACTGAAACTCGATCACTTTAGTACACTTTATACAAAAATTAACTCAAGATGGATTACAGACTTAAATGTAAGACCTAAAACCATAAAAACCCTAGAAGAAAACTTAGGCAGTACCATTCAGGACATAGGCATGGGCAAAGACTTCACAACTAAAACACCAAAAGCAATGGCAACAAAGGCCAAAATTCACAAATGGGATCTAATTAAACTAAAGAGTTTTTTCACAGCAAAAGAAACAATCATCAGAGTGAACAGGCAACCTACAGAACGGGAGAAATTTTTTGTAGTCTATCCATAGGAAAAAGGCTAATATCCAAAATCTACAAGGAGCTTAAACAAATTTACAAGAAAAAAACAAACAACCCCATCAAAAAGTGCGTGAAGGTTATGAACAGACACTTCTCAAAAGGAGACATTTATGCGGCCAATAAACATATGAAAAACCTCATCATCACTGGTCATTAGAGAAATGCAAATTAAAACCACAATGAGATACTATCACATGCCAGTTAGAATGGCAATCATTAAAAAGTCAGGAAACGACAGATGCTGGAGAGGATGTGGATAAATCAGAATGTTTTTACACTGTTGGTGGGAGTGTAAATTAGTTCAACCATTGTGGAAGACATTGTGGCGATTCCTCAAGGATCTAGAACCAGAAATACCATTTGACCCAGCAATCCCATTACTAGGTATATATCCAAATGA
>NW_022452552.1:0-1189 GCF_009761245.1 Sapajus apella
AAGAGGGCTAGCCTCTGTCCTGGCTCCTGGTAAGTAGTCCTGAAGCCCATGTGACAGGAGGGGCTTTGTTACTCATGGTGGGCCCCTCAGACCATACCTGAAGTTTGTGCTACCAGCTGGTTCACGGTGGGCCCTCCCTGGAATGTGCTTTCAGCCCTAGCTTCCAGGAAAGGAAGAGCTGCATGCAGAGTTCTAACCAACACACCAGTCTCCAACAGACCAGTCAATCATGGCTGCACAATGCAGCTCCAGGAAACACTCTGGACACCAAGGCTTGGGTGAGGTTCCTAGGTTGGCAGTGCTTCATGGTATTGCCACACGTGGATGCTGGGAAGGTAATGCACCTGAGGACAACAGAGGCTTCACGGACCCTCCTAGGCCTGCCCTCTGTGCTGGTTCTAATTTGTATCCTTTCCTGCAGTAAAGAGTAACCATGTCTATAGCAGTTTTTAGTGAGTTCTTCCAGCAAATGACTGAAACTTAGGGTGCTTTAGAAACCTCTAAAACTTGCCATTGGTGTCAGGAATGAGGAAAATTTTAGAAACTGTGCCCTCAGACTTTGCAATTTGGTTAAATCTGGGAAATACACAGAAATAGACAGAGTAAATGCAAAAATATGACCCATTATATGATGTCCATAAGAAATTTAGTTCTAATATCATGGCATAGATATTTAGTAGATTGAAAGTGAAAGAACAGAAAAAGATATTTCATGCAAACAAACAGGATTTTTTTTAAAGCAGGAGTTGCTATAATAATATCAGATAAAGCTGAGTTCACAGCAAAAAGAATTTCTAGGACAAAAGAGGAATATTATGTAATAACAAAAGAGCAAGAATATATCTTGATCCTAAATGTATATGCACCAAACGACACAGCTTCAAAACACAAGAAGCAAAACCTGATAAAGCTTAAAAAAGAAATAGAAAAATCCAAGATAATAATTGAGATATGTCAACATCTCACTTTCAGAATTTGTAGAATTACTGAACCAAAAAAATCAGCAAGAATATGGGATAATTAAACAACATTATTAGCCAATAGGGTATAATTAACATTTATGGAAAACTTTATTCATCAACAGCAAAACCCATGTTATTTTCAAGCTCTTATAGAACATAGCCTAGATCTTAAAACAAACCTTAACAAATATTTAAAAACTGAAATCATACAAAGTATGTCCTCTGAT
>NW_022452553.1:0-1189 GCF_009761245.1 Sapajus apella
CTGATTCTCCAAAGAAAGGTTTTCTGACCTGCTACATTCACATATCTGTTTAACTCTATAAGTTGAATGTACACCTTCACAATCATTCTGGTACATAGCTCCGTTTTTGTTTCAGAGCCCGATATTTCTCATTACAGCCTATAATTCCTTTCACTAAGGAATATACACACGCCGCTAGTTGGAGAAACGTGTTTCTAACTGGCTGAATCTAAACATAAATGCAACTTCCTAAGGTGAACGAACACACAGAGGAGCAGTTTGAAAGAGAAGTTTCTCCTGTGATTTAGAGGCGATCTTAAAGCTAATTCTTAGGAGGCTGTATATGGCTGGAAATATCTCTTTCCAGATTCTCCAGAGAAAGCGTTAGTGAACTGCTACATTCACACAATTGTTTAACTCTACAAGTTTAATATACACCTTGACAATCATACTGCTACGTAGCTCCGTTTTTGTTTTAGACCCCGATATTTCTCATTACACCGTATACTCCCATTCACTCAGGAATATACAAACGCCGCTATTTGGAGAAACGTGTTTCTAACTCGCTGAATCTAAACATAGATGCAACTTCCTAAGTTGAGGAACACAGTGCAGAGCAGTTTGAAAGAGACGTTTCTCCTGTGCTTTAGACGCGATCTTAAAGCTAATTCTTAGGAGCCTGTGTATGGCTGGAAATATCTCTTTCCAGATTCTCCAAGGAAAGGGATTCTGAACTGCTACATTCACACAATTGTTTAGCTCTACAAGTTTAATATACAACTTGACAATCATTCTGCTACATAGCACCGTTGTTGTTTTAGAGCCAGATATTTCTCATTAAACCATATGCGCCCATTCACTCAGGAATATCCAAACGCAGCTTTTTGGAGAAACATGTTTCTAACTCGCAGAATCTAAACATAGATGCAACTTCCTCAGGTGAACGAACACACAGTGGAGCAGTTTGAAAGTGACGTTTCTCATATGATTTAGATGCAATCTGAAAGCTAATTCTTAAGAGCCTGTATATGGCTGGAATTATCTCATTCCAGATTCTCCAAGAAAGTGTTTCTGAACTGCTACATTCACACATCTGTTTAACTCTGTAAGTTGAACAGACACCTTGACAATCATACTGCTACGTAGCTCCGTTTTTGTTTTAGACCCCGATATTTCTCATTACACCATATACACCCATTCACTCAGGAAT
>NW_022452554.1:0-1189 GCF_009761245.1 Sapajus apella
GCTGGAATGCAATGGTGCAATCTCAGCTCACCATGACCTGCACCTCCTGGATTCAAGTGGTTCTCCTGCCTCAGCCTCCTCAGTAGCTGGGATTACAGGCATGTGCCACCACGCCCAGCTAATTTTTTTTTTACTTTTAGCAGAATTGGTGTTTCACCATGTTAGCTAGGCTGGTCTCAAACTTCTGATCTCAAGTGATCCTCCTGCCTCGGCCTCCCAAATTGCTGGGATTACAGGTGTGAGCCACCATATCCAGCCCTGACAAGTTTTAATCTTACAACTTAGGTAGATATACAACTTGTCAGTCGCCTCAAAAATATTTGCTAGGGTTTTGATTAGGCTTGAATTGAATCTTTAATTTGGGGAGAATTGATATTCCACTCTGTGGGTTTTTACCTCTCTGGTAAGACCTTTAATCTTAGCAATGTTATGGTTTTCAGTATAGCATCTTTTTTTTGAAATGGGGTCTCCCTTCATCACCCAGGCTCAAGTGCAATGACACGATCCCAACTCCCTGCAACATCTGCCCCCCAGGTTCAAGCAGTTCTCCTGCTTCAGCCTCTGGAGTAGCTGGGATGACAGGTGTCCGCCACCATGCCCAGCTATTTTTTGTATTTTTGGTAGAGACAGGGTTTCACCATGTTGGACAGGCTGGTCTCCAACTCCTGACCTCAGGTGATTGACCTGGCTTGCCCTTCCAAAGTGCTGGGATTACAGGCGTGAGCCACCGTGCCCAGCCCTGGTTTACATTTTCCTTCCGACTGGGAAGGTGTTCTGTCTTCTGGCTCACCCTACCTCCCGTGGGAAACCTTCAGTCCTCTCTTGGTTTTTTCTCTGCCAGCTTTGACGATGTTTCATTCCCGCTGGTTTTGAGCAGTTTGACGAGGACGTTCTGTGGTGGACACGGACACTGTGTAGTCTTTGAGGCCGGCCTCTTCCATATTCATTTCAGGCCGCTCCATATCTTTTTGTGGCTCAACAGCCTATTTCTTTCTTTCTTTCTTTTCTTCTTTTGAGATGGAGTCTCCCTCTTGTTGCCCAGGCTGGAGTGCAGTGGTGCGATCTTGGCTCATCGCAATGTCTGCCTCCCGGGTTCAAGCGATTCTCCTGCCTCAGCCCCCCGAGTAGCTGGGACTACAAGTGCGTGCCACCACGCCTGGCTAATTTTTGCACTTTTAAGTAGAGACGA
>NW_022452555.1:0-415 GCF_009761245.1 Sapajus apella
AATAAGACCTTTCCCCCATTCTCTCCATTTACCAAATTTTTACCAACAAAATTATACAGATTTCTCCAGAATCCTCTAACAAATGCAAATGTTTTTCACATGAAAAAGTTTGCTTACAGAACTCAAATATTCTTCAAAGACTAAAGTTTGAAATCCATCTAATGTCAAACTCCTTTATCTAGAATCCACTAGATTTAAGTAAACAGCACTTTTAATATACTTCCAAAGTAAATAGAGACGTTTTGATTAGACGAAACATTACAGTTACTCTATAAGTTCTTATCTTGTTTTGGCCTGTCGTCGTCCCCTCTTATGTTTTACGCTTCCATTTACTTACACAGTAAGTCAGGCCTACCAGAGAAATGTACATGAGTTCAGGAACTTAGAGTACTCTGAGTTTTGCTCTAAGGTTCAT
>NW_022452555.1:515-1189 GCF_009761245.1 Sapajus apella
TCCCCAACTCCGACTCTGTTAAGCTATTTCTTTTCTTGGTCCTCGTATCTTAATCAGATTTTTTTTTTTTTTTCCTTTTGTACCAGGGTCTCACTCTGTTGCCCAGGCTGGAGCACGGTTGCAGGATCTGGGCTCACTGTGACCTCTGCTTCCCAGGTTCAAGCTACTCTCCTGCCTCAGCCTCCTCAGTAGCTAAGACTACAGGCATCTGCCACCACGCCTGAATAATTTTGTGTATTTTTAGGAGAGATGGGGTTTCACCATACTGGCCAAGCTGGTCTGAAACTCCTGACCTTGTGATTCACACACCTTGGCCCCCCAAAGTGCTGAGATTACAAGTACGAGCCACCACACCCAGCCCCTAATCAGCTTTTAAGTCCCCTATTACATGATGCTTTCGTATCCTCCCGAGGTCTTAAAGTATAAACTATATGATCTGTACTTGTTATACCATCCAGTCCTCACAAAACTATATGTTTTAAAACAATAAAATCACCTCCACCAGCATTTATGGAGTAGTTATTAAGACAGCAATACTATTCTGAGAGGGAGGAACACATAGGGAGACATGAGAAGCCTTAGAGCTTACAGTGAGAAATAACATGGCACACGGGTGAGAATGTACACACAAATACAGTCTCTCCAAATACAGGGATATAAAACTGCATTTTTTT
>NW_022452556.1:0-1189 GCF_009761245.1 Sapajus apella
CCACAGCAGGAGATACCAGCTCAGCCATCAGAGCCACCTGGGAAGGTCGAACCATCTCCTGTCCTACAGCAGACCCCAACTCATCTTTTGGAGCCACCTAAAGAGGTAGGATCCTCTCCAGTCCAGCAAGCAGTCCCTGCTCAGTCTTCAGAGCCCCCTATGGTGATAGAACCTTCTCTGACCCAGCAGATGGCCCCATCTTTGCCTCCAGAATTCCCTCAGGAGGTGGAACCATCTCTAACTCAGCAGGATGTTCCAGCTCAGATTCCAGAGCCCCCTCTGGAGACAGAACCTTCTCCAACCCAGCAGGAAGCCACAGTTCAGGCTCTAGAGCCCCCTAAGGAGGTAGAACCTTCAAGCCAGCAGGTGATCCCAGCTCAGGTTCCAGAGCCATCTAAGGAGGTTGCAGCTCAACCTCCAGCTCATTATGAGGTGACATTTCCAACACCAGGTCAGGATCAAAGTCAGCATTCAACATCGCCTAGTGTCACAGTTCAACCTTTGGACCTGGGGCTTACCATCACTCCAGAATCCACGACAGAGGTTGAACTTTTTCCAACCATGCAGGAGACCGCAACTCAGCCTCTTAAGAAAGTTGTACCCCAGCTTCCAGTATATCAAGAGGTAACGGTTCCAACACCAGGTCAGGATCAAGCTCAGCATTCAATGTCATCCAGCGTTACAGTTCAACCACTGGACCTGGGACTTACACTAACTCCAGAACCCAGTATAGAGGTTGAACATTCTACACCCCTGAAGAAGACTATTGTTCCTTCAAAGCACCCTAAGGTGACACTTTCACATCCAGACCGTGTTCAGACTCAGCATTCAAACCTGACTCAAGCCACAGTTCAACCTTTGGATCTGGGGCTTACCATCGCTCCTGAGGTTGAGCCTTCCACTCCTGAGGCTCAACCTACTACAGAGGTTGAGCCTTCCACAGCCCTGACGACTACAGCTTCTCCTCCAAAACACCCTGAGGTGACACTTCCACCTTCAGACAAGGGTCAGACTCAGCATGCAAACCTGAGTCAAGTCATAGTTCAGTCTCTGGACCTGGAGTTTACCATCACGACAGAACCTACTACAGAGGTAAAACTGTCTCCAACCACAGAGGAGACCTCAACCCAGCCTCCGGATCTGGGGCTTGCCATAACTCCAGAACCCACTACAGAGACTGGACATTCTA
>NW_022452557.1:0-1189 GCF_009761245.1 Sapajus apella
CACCAAGGAGAATGGTCCAGCAGCAGCTCAGTCAAAACTACTCTTCACTTGATATTCTAGAAGCCTGTCAACCGCCATGCTTCTCAACCGCCCAGCTCCATACTCTCCAGACCTTTCCACATTGCCCAAGCCTCCTTGTGGGATTCCTCAGCGGCACAAATGCACTGACTGTCACTCTCTGTTCTCCTAGCTCTGGTTCAAGACCTGGGGATGTGTTCATGTGAAAAACTGAAGGAAGAGATGTCATCAACCACAGTAAGCTGCATTTCTTTGTCTGGAAGAAAAACGTTTTTTTCCAAAGGCTTCTAGAGTATTAAGTGAATATCAGTTTTGACTGACATCATGAATCAGGCCTCATTTGTTCGTGGACTCTAGCGAACGGTCCCTAAAATTTGGAAATATCTTTTCAACTAATATGTAATACACCGGGAGGCTTTTAAATGACAGCATCGATTATCTGCTATAACGCATTGATTGACAATGTGAGTCAAAACACAGCATGGCTGCCAAACCATCTGATAGCAAGCATATTTCTCAGTAGCAACATTTTCTGCTTGAAAAATAGTTTTGCATTTCTCAGCCAACAGGGACACTTGCTAAATATTGCAAGAAAACCCACTGCCTTTTCGACAGGCATCCTCTGTACTTTATTTGGGGGCCAGTGACTTGATCACTGTTTGACACCTGGTTTTCTAATGTCACCAAGGGAATAAAAGACCTGTGCCAACAGGGCCCAGGATGAGCTGATCCTCATGGTTTTTTGTTTTTTTCTTTTTCTTCTTCCAGGTAAACTCTACAGCTAAAAATCAGCAACGTACCCCTTCTTTTGGGGAAAAAAAAAAAAAAAACTTAATGCGATGTACCTAACATGCAAAGCATTCACCCATTTAAAATGAGTAATTCAGTGTATTTCCTATATTTACACGATTCTGCAACCATGGTTAACAATCCAATTTTAGAACCTGTTCTTTCCCCCGCAAAGAAACCCTGTTGGTAGCCACTCCTGTTTTCTCCAACCCCACAGCCCTGGTTCTAGGCAGCCCTCCTCTACTTCCTGTCTCTCCAGTACACTGCTTTTCCGTATTAACCGGTTCTTCAAATGACAATTTCACATTGATGAGGTTGCCCTAGCTAGGAAGCCGAGGTTCTTTCATTTCTTTCTGCCCCTCCCCTTTGCCTTCCTTCAGCA